>NW_026601423.1:24508-27008 GCF_029448725.1 Salvelinus fontinalis
TGCTTTATTGGCATGATGTAACAATGTACATTTTGCCAAAGCTTACTTTGGAGAGTTACGATATTAACATAATAAAAATAGTAATAATCAATATTGTCAACGGGACAGCAGTAACAACAATAATCAAGGGTCAAAATAACCATACGTTGATCAATATCAATAACAATAAGCATAGAGGACATGTGCAGGTTGGTTGGTCTGTCAGACACTGTCCCTCATCTTATGGCCGGAAGCAATGTAGTGCGCTGCCAACCCACATCTGCTAAATATGTGTATTTGACCAATACATTTTGATTTGATTTTTAGATCTTTACGTTAGCCTTGACTGATAGACGAACATCATGTTAAAGCGATGTACAGTATAGCATGTCAAGAGAGAGTTGAGTCTGCTTGCCATTGTGTTTCACCAGCAGGGGGCACTAGTGTACTGTTGCTGGTAGAGCTGAGGACCAGCTACATACACAAACCTCAAGCACAGGAATATCTGTTTAATCTCACATATATTTAGTTAAATGCACCACAAATACACTATCAGTTTACATGATGTAAAACTGAACTGGCATGTATCAACATAGTCAGGAGAATAACTCTCCAACAAGGCCATGGGATAATGGATGCAGTTAGAAACACTGTTTGGAATAAATCATTTAATAAGAGGAAAATACAATGACCAAGTTACACCATCATGAAGTAAATAATACATGAAAACCCTTAGCAGCAGGGCAGTTCTGTTGTTAATTACATTGATCATAGGTCCGTGTAGGTTATGACAAATGACAAGGACAAGAATACACAGCGGTTGACCAATGAGGAAATAACTCCCTTAAAACGGGTTAATTTAATTATGCTTTAAAATGTTCAAGTCAATTCATTCATTTTTTAAGCTTTCATTTAGTTCAATTAATTTATTTCCAATTAAATAGACATTAGAACGCATTAATAGCAATCCATTTTTGCTGTAATTCTGTGTGTAGAATACGGTATAATATATTCATTATATTATAAATGTTTAACAATCGCATAAGAACTTTTAGACGATTTGAAGGTTTATCCACAATGTGTCAATTGCAACTGGCGAACGTTTTCTCAAATAATCAGTGAGGAAATGTCACAAACAAAAAAGGACTACTATTATATTATTATTGTACCATCTGTACTAATCACAGGTAACATTCCAAATGAGGCCCTTAGATAGTAAGTCAGTTGATCCGTCTAGAGCAATAGTACTGCAGCAGTGTTCATCTTCCATAGAGAGACTGTAGCGGCCAGTATAGAGAGGGTCTGACACACTTTCTCTCTGTGGCTTCACCCCCAGGCCCTGAGCTAATTAGGACCGTGGTTTTATTTACTGCCAGCTCCTCTGGGTCCCAGGGACTCTCTCTCTCTCTGTGTGTGTGTGTGTGTGTGTGTGTGTGTGTGTGTGTGTGTGTGTGTGTGTGTGTGTGTGTGTGTGTGTGTGTGTGTGTGTGTGTGTGTGTGTGTGTGTGTGTGTGTGTGTGTGTGTGTGTGTGTGTGTGTGTGTGTGTGTGTGTGTGTTTCATCCAACTCTCGCCCTCCCCTGTCTAAGAGCGTCCTCAGTCACACCAGTTTAGTTGGGCCCTGCCGTTTTGCCCACATTCAGCCGACGGCACAGTGATGGCAGTGGTGCTGACCATTATCTATTGAGCACAGTTCCTTCTACATGGCTACAGCGCAGGGACAGGCAGCTACAGCCCTGTGGGTAGAACTGTAATCACTATGGCCTTAATGTGATACTGATACAGGATGGGGTCATGAGGTCACTTTTTGTTTTAGTATTAGCATCAATTGGGAGGCTTCACTACGCTAATGAGAACCCCTCTGAAAAATATGATTATTTTACATAATATAATATTTTCACAATATATTTACTGTAAATATAAAGACTAAACCTAAATAAATCCTGCCTTTTGTAAAGGATTGACAGTATAAGCCTGCCCAGGCAGGCCGAGGCAAGACAACTGGAGACATTTTGAAAATAAAACAAACCCTATCCTGATGAAGACCAGAGTAAACTGAAGTCAATTCAGGTGGTAAACTGAAGTCAATTCAGGTAGTAAACTGAAGTAAATTCAGGTAGTAAACTAAAGTCAATTCAGGTAGTAAACTGAAGTCAATTCAGAGAGTAAACTGAAGTCAATTCAGGTGGTAAACTGAAGTCAATTCAGGTAGTAAACTGAAGTAAATTCAGGTAGTAAACTAAAGTCAATTCAGGTAGTAAACTGAAGTCAATTCAGGTAGTAAACTAAAGTCAATTCAGGTAGTAAACTGAAGTCAATTCAGGGAAAACTGGAGTCAATTCAGAGAGTAAACTGAAGTCAATTCAGGTAGCAAACTGAAGTCAATTCAGGTAGTAAACTGAAGTCAATTCAGGTAGTAAACTAAAGTCAATTCAAGTAGTAAACTAAAGTCAATTCAGGTAGTAAACTGAAGTAAATTCAGAGAGTAAACTGAAGTCAATTCAGGTAGTAAACTGAAGTCA
>NW_026601423.1:32008-52439 GCF_029448725.1 Salvelinus fontinalis
AGTTGGGCTTGTGCCAGTTAAGAAGAGCCTGGAGTCAAGACACAGACCTGGAGACACGCACACACGCACGCACGCACGCACGCACACACACACACAGACGCACACACAGACACACAGACACGCACACACACGCACGCACGCACGCACGCACACACACACACACAGACACGCACACACGCACACACACACACACACACACACACACACACACACACACACACACACACACACACAGACACACACACACACACACACACACACACACACACACACACACACACACACACACACACACACACACACACACACACACACACACAGACACACACACACACACACACACACACACACACACACACACACACACACACACACACACACACACACAGACACAGACACACACAGACACCATCTGGTCCCGTGCCTTTTAATAAGTGGAGTGAAGGCACAAGACACAGGCGACATGGTGCACAGTGTTCCATCAGCCTGCCAGTGAGTCTGGAAGAACAGTAAACATAACAAGTTCACCGTAGAGAACTGTAAATACACTCATACAAAGCTGCAAGTATACAAATATATACTATACACTACCTTTACCTTAAGATTACTCAATCAGCATAGGTATACCCGCCCTCCCTCTCTCTTTCTTTCTCTCTTATCCTCCCTCTTCCCTTTCTCTCACCTTTCTCTGTCTCTCTCTCTCTCACTTTCTCTTTATCCCTCTCCCTCCTCTCTCTCCCTCTCCTCTCTCTAACTCCTCTCTATCGCTCCCTCTCTCTTTCTCTCTTTACTTATCTCTCTACTTCTCTCTCTACTTCTCTCTCTCCCTCCCTCTCTATCTGTCTTTCTTTTTCTCTCTACCCCTCTCTGTGTCTCTCTCTCTCCCTTTCTCTACCCCTCTCTGTGTCTCTCTCCCTCTCTCCCTCTCTGTACCCCTCTCTGTGTCTCTCTCCCTCTCTGTACCCCTCTCTGTGTCTCTCTCTCTCTCTCCCTTTCTCTACCCCTCTCTGTGTCTCTCTCCCTCTCTCCCTCTCTGTACCCCTCTCTGTGTCTCTCTCCCTCTCTCCCTTTCTCTACCCCTCTCTGTGTCTCTCTCTCTCTACCTTTCTCTACCCCTTTCTGTGTCTCTCTCCCTCTCTGTACCCCTCTCTGTGTCTCTCTCTCTACCCCTCTCTGTGTCTCTCTCCCTCTCTCTACCCCTCTCTGTGTCTCTCTCCCTTTCTCTAGCCCTCTCTGTGTCTCTCTCCCTCTCTCTATCCCTCTCTGTGTGTCTCTTTCCTTCTCTCTCTCCCTCTCTGTGTCTCTCTCCCTTCCTCTCTGTGTCTCTCTCCCTCTCTCTTCCTCTCTCTCCTGCTGTATACAGGAGTCAGTCTGACTTTTGATCCTGGCATCTGTGTCTTGTATGAATGTCTGTACTCTCTCAGCCCTCTGATGGAGCTCCAGGAGCTAATGGAATGTGAAAAAGACAGACGGGCACCTCATCTGAAAAACACTGCCCTCTCTCCCTTCTGTACATGTGTGTGTGTGTGTGTGTGTGTGTGCGCGTGTGTGCGCGTGTATGTGTGTGTGTTCGCCCCCATAAACCTCCATAACCATCCAACCGTCATCTTAGCATCCCTGCGCAAGGGATGGAGGTTTATGGGGACCCTTTACTGCTCCTTGAATCCATTAAATGAACACTTTCTGTCTCACCACCTCTGTCTCTCCTTATTCTTCACACTCTCCCCCTCTTCTCTCTCTGTCTTTCTCTCTCCCCCTCTTCTCTCTCTGTCTCTCTCTCTCTCTCTCTCCTCTCTCTCTCTCCCCCTCTTCTATCTCTGTCTCTCTCTCTCTCTCTCTCTCTCTCTCCCCTTCTCTCTCGCTCTCTCTCGCTCTCTCTCGCTCTCTGTCTGTCTCTCTCTCTCTCCCTCCCTCCCTCTTCTTCTCTCTCTATATATCTCCGTCCCTCTTCTTCTCTCTCTCTCTCTCTCTGTCTCTGTCTCTCTCTCTCTCTAAGCAGTGTGAGATGGCTTATGAGGGCGTTTACACATTACTAATCAGACTTCAAACCAAGCTTAACTCAGTGAGACATCAAAGGCAGGCGCGTGACGCCCCACTGATCCTGGTGAGGGGGATGTAGGATAGACTGGAGACACAGAGACAAGAGGAGAGAAGGACAGGTGGAAAGAGGAGGGAAAGAGGGAGAGAAGAGGATGAAGGAGAGGAGGAAACAGCTGAGATAGCTGTAGGATCCCCTGATGGCAGTCTGAGGTGATGTGTGCTCATCAAAGCCAAACATGTGATAAGGCTTTGGGGATGGATATTATACAGCCAGACTTGTGAAAAGATTTCGGGGATGGATATTATACAGCCAGACGTGATAAGGCTTCGGGGATGGATAATATACAGCCAGATGTGTGATAAGGCTTCGGGGATGGATATTATACAGCCAGACGTGTGATAAGGCTTCGGGGATGGATATTCTACAGCCAGACTTGTGATATAGCTTTGGGGATGGATATTATACAGCCAGACTTGTGATGAGGCTTTGGGGATAGATATTATACAGCCAGACTTGTGATAAGGCTTCAGGGATGGATATTATACAGCCAGACGTGTGATAAGGCTTCGGGATGGATATTCTACAGCCAGACGTGATAAGGCTTCGGGGATGGATATTATACAGCCATACTTGTGATATGGCTTTGGGGATGGATATTATACAGCCAGACTTGTGATATGGCTTTGGGGATGGATATTATACAGCCAGACTTGTGAAAAGATTTCGGGGATGGATATTATATAGCCAGACGTGATAAGGCTTCGGGGATGGATATTATACAGCCAGATGTGTGATAAGGCTTCGGGGATGGATATTATACAGCCAGACTTGTGATATGGCTTTGGGGATGGATATTATACAGCCAGACTTGTGAAAAGATTTCGGGGATGGATATTATACAGCCAGACGTGATAAGGCTTCGGGGATGGATATTATACAGCCAGATGTGTGATAAGGCTTCGGGGATGGATATTATACAGCCAGACGTGTGATAAGGCTTCGGGGATGGATATTCTACAGCCAGACTTGTGATATAGCTTTGGGGAGGGATATTATACAGCCAGACTTGTGATGAGGCTTTGGGGATGGATATTATACAGCCAGACTTGTGATAAGGCTTCAGGGATGGATATTATACAGCCAGACGTGTGATAAGGCATCGGGATGGATATTCTACAGCCAGACGTGATAAGGCTTCGGGGATGGATATTATACAGCCAGACTTGTGATATGGCTTTGGGGATGGATATTATACAGCCAGACTTGTGCTACGGTTTTGGGGATGGATATTATACAGCCAGACTTGTGATACGGCTTTGGGGATGGATATTATACAGCCAGACTTGTGATGAGGCTTTGGGGATGGATATTATACAGCCAGACTTGTGATACGGTTTTGGGGATGGATATTCTACAGCCAGACGTGTGATAAGGCTTCGGGGATGGATATTATACAGCCAGACTTGTGATATGGCTTTGGGGATGGATATTATACAGCCAGACTTGTGATGAGGCTTTGGGGATGGATATTATACAGCCATACTTGTGCTACGGTTTTGGGGATGGATATTATACAGCCAGACTTGTGATATGGCTTTGGGGATGGATAATATACAGCCAGACTTGTGCTACGGTTTTGGGGATGGATATTATACAGCCAGACTTGTGATGAGGCTTTGGGGATGGATATTATACAGCCAGACTTGTGCTACGGCTTTGGGGATGGATATTATACAGCCTGACTTGTGATACGGCTTCGGGGACGGATATTATACAGCCAGACTTGTGATACGGCTTTGGGGATGGATATCATACAGCCAGACTTGTGATATGGCTTTGGGGATGGATATTATACAGCCAGACTTGTGATACGGCTTTGGGGATGGATATTATACAGCCAGACTTGTGATGGGGCTTTGGGGATGGATATTATACAGCCAGATTTGTGATACGGCTTTGGGGATGGATATTATACAGTAAATGAAGAACACTCGGGGGGCCTCCAGAGTAGCGCAGCGGTCTAAGGCACTGCATTGCAATGCAAAAGCCATCACTACAGACCGGGGTTCGATCCCGGGCTGTATCACAACTGGCCGTGATCAGGAATCCCATGGGCGGTGCACAATTGGCCCAGCGTTGTCCGGGTTAGGCCCTTGGTCTGTACAAGTAGGCCATCATTGTAAATAAGAATTTGTTCTTGCCGTCCCTAGGAGGGGTGCGTCACTTGAGTGGGTTGAGTTACTGACGTGATCTTCCTGTCTGGGTTGGCGCCCCCCCCCCCCCCCCCCCTTGGGTTGTGCCGTGTGGAGATCTTTGTGGGCTATACTCGGCCTTGTCTCAGGATGGTAAGTTGGTGGTTGAAGATATCCCTCTAGTGGTGTGGGGGCTGTGCTTTGGCAAAGTGGGTGTGGTTATAGCCTGTCTGTTTGGCCCTGTCCGGGGGTATCGTCGGATGGGGCCACAGTGTCTTCCGACCCCCCCTGTCTCAACCTCCAGTATTTATGCTAGAGTGCTAGAGTAGTTTATGTGTCGGGGGCTAGGGTCAGTCTGTTATATCTGGAGTATTTCTCCTGGCATATCCGGTGTCCTGAGTGAATTTAAGTATGCTCTCTCTAATTCTCTCTCTCTTTCTCTCACTCTTTCTCTCGCTCTTTCTCTTTCTTTCTTTCTTTCTTTCTTTCTTTTTTTCTTTCTTTCTCTCTCTCTCTCTCTCTCTCTCTCTCTCTCTCTCTCTCGGGGGACCTGAGCACTAGGACCATGCCTCAGGACTTCCTGGCCTGATGACTCCTTGCTGTCCCCAGTCCACCTGGCCGTGCTGCTGCTCCAGTTTCAACTGTTCACCGGACATGCTACCTCTCCCAGACCTGCTGTTTTCAACTCTGTAGAGACAGCAGGAGCGGTAGAGATACTCTGAATGTGATCGGCCACGAAAAGCCAACTGACATTTACTCCTGAGGTGCTGACCTGTTGCAGCCTCGACAACTACTGTGATTATTATTATTTGACCCTGTTGGTCATCTATGAACATTTAAACATCTTGGCCATGTTCTGTTATAAGCTCCACCCGGCACAGCCAGAAGAGGACTGGCCACCCCTCATAGCCTGGTTCCTCTCTAGTTTTCTTCCAAGGTTTTGGCCTTTCTGGGGAGTTTTTCCTAGCCACCCTGCTTCTACAGCTGCATGGCTTGCTGTTTGAAGTTTTAGGCTGGGTTTCTGTACAGCACTTTGAGATATCAGCTGACGTAAGAAGGGCTATATAAATACATTTGATTTGATTTGATTTTATTCTTAACTGACTTGCTTAGTTAAATAAATAAAACATTTAAAAGTTCAGAATCATAACACATACTCACCTTTGACTTGGAATCGAACTTCAAGTCTTTGCAGAGAGAGAGATATTCATAGTGACAGACGAAGAGTTGTTCTGAATCAGACAGGAATATAAGTTTTACTGTCTTCTTGGAGATATATTGTAGCTATTTGATTATCTTCCTTTTCAAAATATCTTTACATTTACATTTAAGTCATTTAGCAGACGCTCTTATCCAGAGCGACTTACAAGTACATACATTCATTCTTTTTTGTACTGGCCCCCCGTGGGAATCGAACCCACAACCCTGGCGTTGCAAGCGCCATGCTCTACCAACTGAGCCACACGGGGCCCCCATTACAAATTGATTACAAATAAGCCTATTGGTACTCTGTGTTGCTGTTCCAGTACTGTTATACTGTACATTAGGCCTGTTACTGTTCCAGTACTGTTATACTGTATATTAGACCTGTTACTGTTATACTGTACATTAGACCTGTTACTGTTATACTGTACATTAGACCTGTTACTGTTATACTGTACATTAGACCTGTTACTGTTATACTGTACATTAGACCTGTTACTGTTATACTGTACATTAGACCTGTTACTGTTCCAGTACTGTTATACTGTACATTAGACCTGTTACTGTTATACTGTATATTAGACCTGTTACTGTTATACTGTACATTAGACCTGTTACTGTTGTACTGTACATTAGACCTGTTACTGTTATACTGTACATTAGACCTGTTACTGTTATACTGTATATTAGACCTGTTACTGTTCCAATACTGTTATACTGTATATTAGATCTGTTACTGTTATACTGTACATTAGGCCTGTTACTGTTCCAATACTGTTATACTGTATATTAGATCTGTTACTGTTATACTGTACATTAGGCCTGTTACTGTTCCAATACTGTTATACTGTATATTAGATCTGTTACTGTTATACTGTACATTAGGCCTGTTACTGTTCCAATACTGTTATACTGTATATTAGATCTGTTACTGTTATACTGTATATTAGACCTGTTACTGTTCCAGTACTGTTATACTGTATATTAGACCTGTTACTGTTATACTGTACATTAAACCTGTTACTGTTATACTGTATATCAGACCTGTTACTGTTATACTGTATATTAGGCCTGTTACTGTTATACTGTACATTAGACCTGTTACTGTTATACTGTACATTAGACCTGTTACTGTTATACTGTATATTAGACCTGTTACTGTTATACTGTACATTAGACCTGTTACTGTTATACTGTACATTAGACCTGTTACTGTTATACTGTACATTAAACCTGTTACTGTTATACTGTATATCAGACCTGTTACTGTTATACTGTATATTAGGCCTGTTACTGTTATACTGTACATTAGACCTGTTACTGTTATACTGTTCATTAGACCTGTTACTGTTATACTGTATATTAGATCTGTTACTGTTATACTGTACATTAGGCCTGTTACTGTTCCAGTACTGTTATACTGTATATTAGACCTGTTACTGTTATACTGTATATTAGACCTGTTACTGTTATACTGTACATTAGGCCTGTTACTGTTATACTGTACATTAGACCTGTTACTGTTATACTGTACATTAGACCTGTTACTGTTATACTGTACATTAGGCCTGTTACTGTTATACTGTATATTAGACCTGTTACTGTTATACTGTACATTAGACCTGTTACTGTTATACTGTACATTAGACCTGTTACTGTTATACTGTATATTAGACCTGTTACTGTTATACTGTATATTAGACCTGTTACTGTTCCAGTACTGTTATACTGTATATTAGACCTGTTACTGTTATACTGTATATTAGACCTGTTACTGTTCCAGTACTGTTATACTGCACATTAGACCTGTTACTGTTATACTGTATATTAGGCCTGTTACTGTTATACTGTACATTAGACCTGTTACTGTTATACTGTACATTAGACCTGTTACTGTTATACTGTACATTAGACCTGTTACTGTTATACTGTATATCAGACCTGTTACTGTTATACTGTATATTAGGCCTGTTACTGTTATACTGTATATTAGACCTGTTACTGTTATACTGTACATTAGACCTGTTACTGTTATACTGTATATCAGACCTGTTACTGTTCCAGTACTGTTATACTGTACATTAGACCTGTTACTGTTCCAGTACTGTTATACTGTACATTAGACCTGTTACTGTTCCAGTACTGTTATACTGTATATTAGACCTGTTACTGTTATACTGTACATTAAACCTGTTACTGTTATACTGTACATTAGACCTGTTACTGTTATACTGTACATTAGACCTGTTACTGTTATACTGTACATTAGACCTGTTACTGTTATACTGTACATTAGACCTGTTACTGTTATACTGTACATTAGACCTGTTACTGTTATACTGTACATTAGACCTGTTACTGTTATACTGTATATCAGACCTGTTACTGTTATACTGTATATCAGACCTGTTACTGTTATACTGTACATTAGACCTGTTACTGTTATACTGTATATCAGACCTGTTACTGTTATACTGTATATCAGACCTGTTACTGTTATACTGTACATTAGACCTGTTACTGTTATACTGTACATTAGACCTGTTACTGTTATACTGTACATTAGACCTGTTACTGTTATACTGTATATCAGACCTGTTACTGTTATACTGTACATTAGACCTGTTACTGTTATACTGTACATTAGACCTGTTACTGTTATACTGTACATTAGACCTGTTACTGTTATACTGTATATTAGACCTGTTACTGTTATACTGTATATTAGACCTGTTACTGTTATACTGTACATTAGACCTGTTACTGTTATACTGTACATTAGACCTGTTACTGTTATACTGTACATTAGACCTGTTACTGTTCCAGTACTATTATACTGTACATTAGACCTGTTACTGTTATACTGTATATCAGACCTGTTACTGTTATACTGTATATCAGACCTGTTACTGTTATACTGTATATTAGACCTTTTACTGTTATACTGTATATCAGACCTGTTACTGTTATACTGTACATTAGACCTGTTACTGTTCCAGTACTGTTATACTGTACATTAGACCTGTTACTGTTCCAGTACTGTTATACTGTATATTAGACCTGTTACTGTTCCAGTACTGTTATACTGTACATTAGACCTGTTACTGTTCCAGTACTGTTATACTGTATATCAGACCTGTTACTGTTATACTGTATATTAGACCTGTTACTGTTATACTGTACATTAGACCTGTTACTGTTATACTGTACATTAGACCTGTTACTGTTATACTGTACATTAGGCCTGTTACTGTTATACTGTACATTAGGCCTGTTACTGTTATACTGTACATTAGACCTGTTACTGTTATACTGTACATTAGGCCTGTTACTGTTATACTGTACATTAGACCCATGTTAACAGTAGCATACATAGAGGTTATCAATTTCATGCAAATGTCCAACATGTAAATATGATCCTTCAGCATCTAGGAACCCAACAGTAAACAGCATGCCCTCTGTCTGTCTGGTCCATGGAAAGATCATCAACTTCAATGTTACAGTGTTCAATGTTTCCGGAGACACCTGAAACCCCACCTCTTTAAGGAATACCTAGGATAGGATAAAGTAATCCTTCTGACCCCCCCCTTAAAATATTTAGATGCACTATTGTAAAGTGGCTGTTCCACTGGATGTCATAAGGTGAATGCACCAATTTGTAAGTCGCTCTGGATAAGAGCGTCTGCTAAATGACTTAAAGTAATGTAAATGTAAATGTAAATGTAATCAATGACTTACACCATGTTGATGTTCAGCAAAAGACTCCTTATCACTACCAAAGCATTTCATTAAAATGCTGAATGTCCAGTGGTTCATTCTGTCTAGTTTGTCCTAAACACACTCATTAAGAATGGTGGGTCATTTTTACATAGCTCGGATCAGATAGGTAGTGAACAGCTGTCTTGTTGCTGCGGCCTTTGTCCTGGTGAGACCTAGTCAACTAACTAATGACACAGAGTTCCTTTCCATCACAAACATGAACGTGGATATATCTGGATGAGGGAAAACGTAGGGAAGGTCAAATTAGCCCGTAACAAATGAACAATATGGGACTAGGTCTTCCTGGCATTAATTGTCATCTAAAGAGTATGGTTCATTAAATTACTATTAAAGGGTTTGACTAAATATATTCTCTGCTCATTGGGGTATGCACGCTTTGTTATCTTCCTCCTTTGATGTAAAATGTATAAATAACGTGAATTCCGAAAGCGGTGTGTCTATGAGCTATTCATGTCAGATGGATTCAGGAAGCCTATTGGCCGAGACGTTATCAAGAGGTTTGCACTATTAACAAACCTTTTGTTCTCCTTGAATACATGAAGTAATGAAAATCATATAAATTGATATCAAATGAATAGCGTGGCCGAAATGGGGACAGTATAATTTGATTGAAATGGAATGAAAGTAACGGTATTAATTATTCAAGATGTATGTGTTGAATATTATTGAATGCGTCTCCATGCAAAGTTATTTGTGGTTGGAGATTTGCCCCATATTTCATACTGTATTTAGATATCAGGGACAGCTATGCAAGAAAGCCTCCAGCAAACATCTGCTCTCACACACACACACACGCGCATGTACTTTAAACAAACAGACATACTGTACGTATGCTCTCACACACAGACACACATGCATGTACTTTAAACAAACAGACATACTGTACGTATGCTCACATACACACACACACAGAGACAAAAGACAGATGGAGACAAAGAAAGTCTTCCGTTTGCATGTGTGTTTAAGAGAAAGAGTGAGAGAAAAGGAGAGAGTACGGATGAACAAGAAATTGAGAGACAGAGACAGGACTCGGGTGGACAGACATGATTCCCCCAGGTGCATGTTGGGTAAGTCTTGGATAACTAGGAGTGACAGGGAACAGAAGGAAGTGATCCCCTCTCATGTCATATCCTCTATCTCTTCTCACTTCCTGCCCACTGTCAACAGGACTTTAAACGGGTGTTTGCCGAATTGGGACGTCAGGAGCAACCAACGGAAGGATTTGTTACATCCAATGATGCTGGTGGAGAGACTCTAAACTGGTGTGTGTGCTGTTGCGTTTTACGTGGTGTGTGTGTGTGTGTGTGCGCGCGCGTATGTGTGTGTGTGTCTTCCAGCGTGCTGTGGACACACTAACATGTTGTCGTCCAGGATTAGGGGGGACTGAGCTGGTGAGTGAGAGACAGCCTCTAAAGTCCTTAGCTCCAGACATCAAGCAGCCATAGTGAAGGAATAAGATTCACACAACCACCTAAAACATCAAGCAGCCATACTGAAGGAATAAGATTCACACAACCACCTAAAACATCAAGCAGCCATAATGAAGGAATAAGATTCACACAACCACCTAAAACATCAAGCAGCCATACTGAAGGAATAAGATTCACACAACCACCTAAAACATCAAGCAGCCATACGGAAGGAATAGGTTTTAGGTTTTATTTATTCGCACCAAAGAAAAGAAGTGAAAGACAAAACAATAGAGATTAAAAGCTGGTAAAATTAGGAAGCAGGTGAGGTTGGAAGCCCAAAAGAGCTGATACAAACGTGATCCATCTGTCATCCATTCAGTGGGCTGTCATCGTTGGCTTCGTTGGACAGAGTCCAGGATACGTTTTATATGATTCTAAAGGACTACTTCAACATGTAGCATGTTTTCATTTCTCCTACAATACATCTGATGAGTGGTAGAGTTCTAGTAAATTAAACAGTCCCACAACAGCTTCTTTTAATGAAGTCAAATGTAAAAGAGAACGGTATCAGCCCACAAGGCGCGCGGTCAAATGTAAAAGAGAACGGTATCAGCCCACAAGGCACACGGTCAAATGTAAAAGAGAACGGTATCAGCCCACAAGGCACACGGTCAAATGTAAAAGAGAACGGTATCAGCCCACAAGGCACACGGTCAAATGTAAAAGAGAACGGTATCAGCCCACAAGGCACACGGTCAAATGTAAAAGAGAACGGTATCAGCCCACAAGGCACGCGGTCAAATGTAAAAGAGAACGGTATCAGCCCACAAGGCAGGCGGTCAAATGTAAAAGAGAACGGTATCAGCCCACAAGGCACACGGTCAAATGTAAAAGAGAACGGTATCAGCCCACAAGGCACACGGTCAAATGTAAAAGAGAACGGTATCAGCCCACAAGGCACACGGTCAAATGTAAAAGAGAACGGTATCAGCCCACAAGGCACACGGTCAAATGTAAAAGAGAACGGTATCAGCCCACAAGGCACACGGTCAAATGTAAAAGAGAACGGTATCAGCCCACAAGGCACACGGTCAAATGTAAAAGAGAACAGTATCAGCCCACAAGGCACACGTTCAAATGTAAAAGAGAACGGTATCAGCCCACAAGGCACACGGTCAAATGTAAAAGAGAACGGTATCAGCCCACAAGGCACGCGGTCAAATGTAAAAGAGAACGGTATCAGCCCACAAGGCACACGGTCAAATGTAAAAGAGAACGGTATCAGCCCACACGGCACACGGTCAAATGTAAAAGAGAACGGTATCAGCCCACACGGCACACGGTCAAATGTAAAAGAGAACGGTATCAGCCCACAAGGCACACGGTCAAATGTAAAAGAGAACGGCATCAGCCCACACAGCACACGGTCAAATGTAAAAGAGAACGGTATCAGCCCACACGGCACACGCTCAAATGTAAAAGAGAACGGTATCAGCCCACAAGGCACACGGTCAAATGATTTGCTGCTGATAAATAGGCATAACACAAACTCCTCATTACACTATTGTCTTTCTAAATTAAATCAACTTCTTCACCCTCATTATCATTCAGTCAAGCCTAACTTAAATTAAATCAACCTCTCCACCCTCATTATCATTCAGTTAAGCCTAACTTAAATTAAATCAACCTCTCCACCCTCATTATCATTCAGTTAAGCCTAACTTAAATTAAATCAACCTCTCCACCCTCAGTATCATTCAGTTAAGCCTAACTTAAATTAAATCAACCTCTCCACCCTCATTATCATTCAGTTAAGCCTAACTTAAATTAAATCAACCTCTCCACCCTCAGTATCATTCAGTTAAGCCTAATTTGAATTAAATTGTGAAGTAAGGTGCACATTTATCGACCATTTATCTATTTGTTATTCATTCAGGGAAGGAGCAGGACCTAGGTTTATTTTGTTTAAAAACAATTCTAGTGTTAAAACATCCAGCAGCCATACTGAAGGAATAGGATATACACAGTTACTATTTCTAACCACTGTCCTTCTTAGCCCCAATGGAGTCTCCTGAACCATGTTGAATATAGATCTGACCACACTGGAGTCTCCTGAACCATGTTGAATATAGATCTGATGACACTGGAGTCTCCTGAACCATGCTGAATATAGATCTGACCACACTGGAGTCTCCTGAACCATGTTGAAAATAGATCTGATGACACTGGAGTCTCCTGAACCATGTTGAATATAGATCTGACCACACTGGAGTCTCCTGAACCATGTTTAATATAGATCTGACCACACTGGAGTCTCCTGAACCATGTTGAATATAGATCTGACCACACTGGAGTCTCCTGAACCATGTTCAATATAGATCTGACCACACTGGAGTCTCCTGAACCATGTTAAATATAGATCTGATGACACTGGAGTCTCCTGAACCATGCTGAATATAGATCTGACCACACTGGAGTCTCCTGAACCATGTTGAAAATAGATCTGATGACACTGGAGTCTCCTGAACCATGTTGAATATAGATCTGACCACACTGGAGTCTCCTGAACCATGTTTAATATAGATCTGACCACACTGGAGTCTCCTGAACCATGTTGAATATAGATCTGACCACACTGGAGTCTCCTGAACCATGTTGAAAATAGATCTGATGACACTGGAGTCTCCTGAACCATGTTGAATATAGATCTGACCACACTGGAGTCTCCTGAACCATGTTTAATATAGATCTGACCACACTGGAGTCTCCTGAACCATGCTGAATATAGATCTGACCACACTGGAGTCTCCTGAACCATGTTGAAAATAGATCTGACCACACCGGAGTCTCCTGAACCATGTTGAATATAGATCTGACCACACTGGAGTCTCCTGAACCATGTTGAAAATAGATCTGACCACACTGGAGTCTCCTGAACCATGTTGAATATAGATCTGACCACACCGGAGTCTCCTGAACCATGTTGAATATAGATCTGACCACACTGGAGTCTCCTGAACCATGTTGAAAATAGATCTGACCACACCGGAGTCTCCTGAACCATGTTGAATATAGATCTGACCACACTGGAGTCTCCTGAACCATGTTAAATATAGATCTGATGACACTGGAGTCTCCTGAACCATGTTGAATATAGATCTGACCACACTGGAGTCTCCTGAACCATGTTAAATATAGATCTGATGACACTGGAGTCTCCTGAACCATGCTGAATATAGATCTGACCACACTGGAGTCTCCTGAACCATGTTGAAAATAGATCTGATGACACTGGAGTCTCCTGAACCATGTTGAATATAGATCTGACCACACTGGAGTCTCCTGAACCATGTTTAATATAGATCTGACCACACTGGAGTCTCCTGAACTATGTTGAATATAGATCTGACCACACTGGAGTCTCCTGAACCATATTGAATATAGATCTGACCACACTGGAGTCTCCTGAACCATGTTGAATATAGATCTGATGACACTGGAGTCTCCTGAACCATGTTGAATATAGATCTGACCACACTGGAGTCTCCTGAACCATGTTGAATATAGATGTGACCACACTGGAGTCTCCTGAACCATGTTGAATATAGATCTGATGACACTGGAGTCTCCTGAACCATGCTGAATATAGATGTGATGACACTGGAGTCTCCTGAACCATGTTGAATATAGATATGATGACACTGGAGTCTCCTGAACCATGTTGAAAATAGATCTGATGACACTGGAGTCTCCTGAACCATGTTTAATATAGATCCCCTGGAGCATCCAGTGTACACCCCTGTCTGCGGAGCAGGTCCACCCTGTCTGTCTCTCCAGGAACCTACCGATGAGTACTGCCCCTGGACAATCCTGTTAATCACTCAACCCTAAACAAGCACTTCTAAACGACCTCAGTGAGGAGACTAGAGACAGACAGAGCACACAGCCAAACAAGGCCCTCAGGCCCAGTACCAATCTACTGGATGTCCCAATTAACCTTCCATTTTGTCCTTTTTTGTTTTTCTTGTGTGTGTGCGTGTGTGCGTGTTTGTTTGTGTGTGTCAGACAACCAGTTCCATATACTAACAACAGAAGTCATGCCCTGTGTGAGTCTATGTATGTTGTCCCTATTAGTGTGTGTGATATTGTTTTGACCGCTATTGTTAGTCATCAGAGAAAATGACCTATAACTGTACAAAAGAATACAGGGCCAAATAACCTTCATTGTCAATGTCTCTCTACATAACAAGGGGATACCTTTAAAAATAAGCATTAAAGCCACACTCCAGAGGTTGGAACAGTGGCAGCCTGAAAGGATCAGCGTGACTCAACCCTGCAAGTTCCCATCAGAAGCCCACTACCTACCAGATATTGCATATGGAGTAGTTATATATGACATGTTTGGCAGTTACCTGTCTGTACATTATGTCATGTTCTTTCTACATTTTACACGACATGTGCCATGCTCTAACAACGCAGTCAATCTGTACAACCTGTCCATAGCTTTATGTAGCAATGTCTGTATGTACCCCCCCCCCCCCCATTAGGAGGGCAGATGGATCCTCCTCCCCCTCACCTCTAACTCCAGGGTTCCCATGGCGACAGGTCAAATAGACCCCACCTGAACTGACCATTTCTGGTTCACAGGTGAGCCCCCTCTCTCTGTTTCTATCTCCTGCCTTCTTTCTAGACAACCCCCCATCCCTCTACCTCCCTGATGGTAGATGAGTGCAGGTCAGGATGAGTTCTTCTGTCGGCCAGGTGGGATCAAAGGGAAGGGCATTTGGTAGATGACCCACCTGATGCAACATATTGCAGCTAATCCCTAACGTACACAAACACACACATGTGCATCCACTTCAAATGTTTTCACAGTACGCAACAACGCACATCCAGCAATATCTAGAATAAAAATCCAGTGCTGTTATTGTGAAGGGCTGACATACTGCTGAATAGAGGTGTTCAGTAATCACTGCCGCTCTGTTTACATTTGGAGCAATGCACGAGCAAGATCAAATCCCACAAAGACTCATTTTCCCAGAGTCCTCTAGGGGGCAGTGTTGCCATGTCAACAACCAACCGAGCTTCCAAGCCACATAAATCCCTATAACATAGAATCTGTGTATGATTTGAGCTGCCGAGTCACATAACTACATTGGTTCTCCCGAGTGGTGCAGTGTTCTAAGGGGTTCGATCCCGGGCTGTAGAACAACCGGCTGTGATCAGGAGTCCCATAGGGCGGTGCACAATTGGCCCAGCGTCGTCCGGGTTAGGGGAGGGTTTGGCCGGGGGGGGCTTTACAAGTAGGCCGTCATTGTAGATAATAATTTGTTCTTAACTGACTTGCCTAGTTTAATAAAGGTTAAATAATATAAACATAAATGGCCCCATAACATAGAATCTATCTATGATTTGAACTGCCAAGCCACACAGCCATATAACATAGATTCTATCTATGATTTGAACTGCCAAGCCACACAGCCATATAACATAGAATATATCTATGACTTTGACCCCAATCATCCACACACCTTTTTATAATGACAGGAATACTGTGAAAACAGCTAAAGACTGATTATTGGAAACACCTTCTCTCTAACTCTACATCCCCTTCTCTGTTAACCAGTCCTCGAAACTCACGAACGCACGCACGCACGCACGCACGCACGCACACACACACACACACACACACACACAGTCTTGTACATCTAACCTTGTGGGGACACACAATTCAGTCCCATCCCCCTAAGCCTAGCTCCTAAGCCTAGCTTCTAACCCTAACACTAAAACTAACCCTAGCTCCTAACCCTAACCCTAAGCCTAATTCTAACCCTAACACTAAAAACTAACCCTAGCTCCTAACCCTAACCCTAAACCTAATTCTAACCCTAACACTAATATTAACCCTAGCTCCTAAGCCTAGCTCCTAACCCTAACACTAAAACTAACTGTAGCTCCTAACCCTAACCCTAACCCTAAGCCTAATTCTAACCCGAACACTAATTCTAACCCTAACGCTAATTTTAACCTTAACCCTAAACCCCCTAGAAATAGAATTTGACCTTGTGGGGAATAACAAAATGTCCCCAGTTGGTCAAATTTTTGTGAGTTTACTATTTACTATTCTACTCACAAGAATAGTTAAACATGTCCACACAAGCACGCACGCACACACACATACACACACACACACACACACACACATACACACGCACACACACTCAATATTGTTTGTGTATTTCAGCATAGAGTCGGGCATATTGTGTGAAGTTTAGCATGTTCTATTTGCAGTATACAGTACCAGCCGGAAGTTTCTCTCAGCCAGCTTCATGAGGTAGTCACTTGGAATGCATTTCAATGAACAGGTGTGCCTTGTGTAAAGTTAGTTTGTGGAATTTCTTTCCTTCTTAATGCGTTTGAGCCTATCAGTTGTGTTGTGACATGGTAAGGGTGGTATGCAGAAGATAGCCCTATTTGGTAAAATAAGTCCATATTATGGCAAGAACAGCTCAAATAAGCAAAGAGAAATGACAGTCCATCATTACTTTAAGACATGAAGGTCAGTCAATGCGGAAAATGTGCAAAGCTGTCACCAAGGCAAAGGATGACTACTTTGAAGAATCTAAAATCTAAAATATTATTTTTATTTGTTTAACACTTTTTTGGTTATTACATGATTCTATATGTGTTATTTCATAGTTTTGGTGTCTTTAGTATTATTCTACAATGTGGAAAATAATAAAAATAAAGAAAAACCCTTGAATGAGTAGGTGTGTCCGAACTTTTGACTAGTATTGTAGATTATGTACAGCAGGGTATGTTCACACTGTAGGCTGGGGTGTGAACTGAACAACACATCCATACAGTTAAATGGACTCTTCAACCCCAACGGCATCTTACCAATCTATATGAGAGAACACCAACCATAGAGATCCTATTAAATGACTCATTCCTAACTCTGTGATGCCAACCTGGCCCTATGCATGAGAGTATCCTCCTCTCTACCCAATCCTAAGGAAGTGGTTTCTATTGAAGCCACCACAAACATGTGAATGTGTAATTATGTAACAACATGTATCTTCTCTTGTGTGACACTGAGGCAGTGCTGTTTTCACATGCCAATTCATTCTGTTTGGACAGGAATGTGTTCCACTGGCCTTAGGGCGACCCTTCGTTGCCGTAACGATAGATGCCCACTGGATTTTAACCCCTCTACTGTACATTCTATGGTTGATGACACAAGCACAAAATACCACTCATGAAGCCATGGTTATTGCTGAAAACAACAGCTAATTTAAACAAGTGAGTGACTAGGTTGTGAGGCCTACAAAGTGAAGGAGTCAACAGGATTGAATAATGTCAATGTATCTTATCATCCTGACATGGCCATCAGTCTGTGGTGAGTTTTTTGGTTATAGGTTTCTGTCTTAAAGGCCCAGTGCAGTCAAAAACGTGAGTTTCCTGTGTTTCGTATATATTTCCACACTATGAGGTTGGAATAACGCCCTTTTAGTTTAAGAGCTGTTTTAGTGGTATGGAGTTTTGGCCTGCCTGGTGACATCACCAATACAAAAGAGAGTTCCAAACCTCTCTGCTAGTATTCAGTGTTCCCCTCCCCACTCAGACCACTCCCAGACAGTCCTAGCAACATTTTTGCTTGACAAATTGCTCTTTGCTAAGGTAGTTAATTCTTTCCCAGAAATGATTTGATATTCAAATGAAAACGTCTGCATTGGACCTTCAAACTCAGAGGCCCAACCCCTATTTGTGGGCTAAGAGAGAAAGAGAGGGAGGGGGCAGTGTGAGAAAAGAGACAGCGAGATAGAGAGAGAGAGAGAGAGAGACAGGTGGGGTGGAATAACGATTGCGTGCAAAGCAGTGCTCTGATGGGAAAAGTGAGAGGGAGACGAGTCGAAATCAGGCACGTGACAATGTGGACAACAAAGAGACACACAATTAGACTCATTATTGTTGCTGGGAGATCAGAAAGCTGCATTGTGGGTGCCCCCTGCTGTGTCCTGGCACTCCAACTGGCAGGAAGTCACGTACCCACGTAGCTTCATCTAGAGGTTACCTGGGAAACACATTCCTCATTCACACGCCATCACACTCACTCAGTACTCATCTATAAAACACCATCAAATCACATTCACTCGCTAATCATCTATAAAAGACCATCAAATCACACTCACTCGCTTTCCTGCCATCCGCCCTCCAGCTGGTGCTCTCGGTCAGCCAGACTCTCTCCAACACAAGACCCTGGTGCTCTCTGTCAGCCAGACTCTCTCCAACACAGACCCTGGTGCTCTCTGTCAGCCAGACTCTCTCCAACACAAGACCCAGGTGCTCTCTGTCAGCCAGACTCTCTCCAACACAAGACCCTGGTGCTCTCTGTCAGCCAGACTCTCTCCAACACAGACCCTGGTGCTCTTTGTCAGCCAGACTCTCTCCAACACAAGACCCTGGTGCTCTCTGTCAGCCAGACTCTCTCCAACACAGACCCTGGTGCTCTCTGTCAGCCAGACTCTCTCCAACACAGACCCTGGTGCTCTCTGTCAGCCAGACTCTCTCCAACACAGACCCTGGTGCTCTCTGTCAGCCAGACTCTCTCCAACACAGACCCTGGTGCTCTCTGTCAGCCAGACTCTCTCCAACACAGACCCTGGTGCTCTCTGTCAGCCAGACTCTCTCCAACACAAGACCCTGGTGCTCTCTGTCAGCCAGACTCTCTCCAACACAAGACCCTGGTGCTCTCTGTCAGCCAGACTCTCTCCAACACAAGACCCTGGTGCTCTCTGTCAGCCAGACTCTCTCCAACACAGACCCTGGTGCTCTCTGTCAGCCAGACTCTCTCCAACACAAGACCCTGGTGCTCTCTGTCAGCCAGACTCTCTCCAACACAAGACACTGGTGCTCTCTGTCAGCCAGACTCTCTGCAACACAAGACCCTGGTGCTCTCTGTCAGCCAGACTCTCTCCAACACAAGACCCTGGTGCTCTCTGTCAGCCAGACTCTCTCCAACACAAGAACCTGGTGCTCTCTGTCAGCCAGACTCTCTGCAACACAAGACCCTGGTGCTCTCTGTCAGCCAGACTCTCTCCAACACAGACCCTGGTGCTCTCTGTCAGCCAGACTCTCTCCAACACAAGACCCAGGTGATGATCCCCATGCTGGGTAAAGCTTCCAGTCCCTTAAGTTAGCATGGCACTCACCCACCATTGCACATTGTACTGAATGGTAGGTTGGATCTCACTTTATATGCGCAGAAAGATACATTTGTATGTGTTCATCTACAAAGGCCTTTTGGGTAAACTCCCTCTTTATCTCTGTAGTCTGGTCTCCTTCACCACCAGCAGTTACCATACCCGGTCTGCTAGGTGGTTGCTACTTAAAGTCCCCAGGACATTCACAGTAATAGGCCAGACTGCCTTCTCTTCTTGTGCACCAGACACATGGAATAATCTACAATCCATGCTTCATCTAGATATGTTAGTACCACTGAATTAATTTAAAATATTAATGATAGACTCTGTTACAGAGGAGTGTAAATGCTTTTCTTAGACTGGATTATGTTGTTGTATTGTATTGTTGTATGTTTTAATTCTGTAATGTATTGATTGTTGCTGCCTTCTTAGCCAGGTCTCCCTTGAAAAAGAGACTCTCGGTCTCAATGGGCTTTTCCTGGTTAAATAAAGGTTCAATAAAATAAAAAATGTAGCATCCTGGAACCTGGAGTGATCCTGGGTCTGCCTCATTATAGTGTCCTGGTCTGCCTCATTATAGTGTCCTGATCTGTCTCATTA
>NW_026601424.1:0-27522 GCF_029448725.1 Salvelinus fontinalis
AACCCCCAGCTGTTCAGGGGGGGTTAGGTGATGAATAACAGGATGTGTCTATAATAACATGTTCCTGTGTGTCCAGGTGAACCCCCAGCTGTTCAGGGGGGGTTAGGTGATGAATAACAGGATGTGTCTATAATAACATGTTCCTGTGTGTCCAGGTGAACCCCCAGCTGTTCAGGGGGGGGGGGTTAGGTGATGAGTAACAGGATGTGTCTATAATAACATGTTCCTGTGTGTCCAGGTGAACCCCCAGCTGTTCAGGGGGGGTTAGGTGATGAATAACAGGATGTGTCTATAATAACATGTTCCTGTGTGTCCAGGTGAACCCCCAGCTGTTCAGGGGGGGGGGGTTAGGTGATGAGTAACAGGATGTGTCTATAATAACATGTTCCTGTGTGTCCAGGTGAACCCCCAGCTGTTCAGGGGGGGGTTAGGTGATGAATAACAGGATGTGTCTATAATAACATGTTCCTGTGTGTCCAGGTGAACCCCCAGCTGTTCAGGGGGGGTTAGGTGATGAATAACAGGATGTGTCTATAATAACATGTTCCTGTGTGTCCAGGTGAACCCCCAGCTGTTCAGGGGGGGGTTAGGTGATGAATAACAGGATGTGTCTATAATAACATGTTCCTGTGTGTCCAGGTGAACCCCCAGCTGTTCAGGGGGGGGTTAGGTGATGAATAACAGGATGTGTCTATAATAACATGTTCCTGTGTGTCCAGGTGAACCCCCAGCTGTTCAGGGGGGGTTAGGTGATGAATAACAGGATGTGTCTATAATAACATGTTCCTGTGTGTCCAGGTGAACCCCCAGCTGTTCAGGGGGGGTTAGGTGATGAATAACAGGATGTGTCTATAATAACATGTTCCTGTGTGTCCAGGTGAACCCCCAGCTGTTCAGGGGGGGTTAGGTGATGAATAACAGGATGTGTCTATAATAACATGTTCCTGTGTGTCCAGGTGAACCCCCAGCTGTTCAGGGGGGGTTAGGTGATGAATAACAGGATGTGTCTATAATAACATGTTCCTGTGTGTCCAGGTGAACCCCCAGCTGTTCAGGGGGGGTTAGGTGATGAATAACAGGATGTGTCTATAATAACATGTTCCTGTGTGTCCAGGTGAACCCCCAGCTGTTCAGGGGGGGTTAGGTGATGAATAACAGGATGTGTCTATAATAACATGTTCCTGTGTGTCCAGGTGAACCCCCAGCTGTTCAGCGATAGAGAGAAACAGCAGCTGGTGGATCTGATTCACACCATGATCTCCTACAACCTCTCCTACAGACAGGACAGGACGCCCGACGGACAATATGCCTACGTTCTGGAGCCGTGAGTCCCCCCACACACACACACGCACACACACACACACACACCTAGAACACACACACATTGGAGCCTGGCCCATTGCCCAGGATGTAGACTAGGTGTGTAATGTGTGTGTGTGTGTGTGTGTAGGCGTGTAGAGCAGGTGGTCTGTTTCCCAGGCTTGCCCCCCCACAGACAGCTGACCTACCAGACCAAACAGACGATCAGCAGAGAGATGGACCAGGAGAGGATGAGGAGAGCAGAATCACTGATGCTGCTACGCAACCCACACACGGTCAGACACACACGCACACGCACACACACACACACACACACACAAGGTCAGACACACACACACACACAGGGTCAGACACACACACACACACACACACACACACACAGGGTCAGACACACACACACACACACACACACACAGGGTCAGACACACACACACACACGGTCAGACACACACACACACAGGGTCAGACACACACACACACACACACACACACACACACACACGGTCAGACACACACACACACACACACAGGGTCAGACACACACACACACACACACACACACACACAGGGTCAGACACACACACACACAGGGTCAGACACACACACACACACGGTCAGACACACACACACAGGGTCTCACACACACACACACACACACACACACACACACACACACACACACACACACAAGGTCAGACACACACACAGGGTCACACACACACACACACAGTCTTGTACAGCTAACCTTGTGGGGACATACAATTCAGTCCCATTCAAAATCCTATTTTCCCTAATCCTAACCCTAACCCTACAACTAACTCTAGCTCCTAACCTTAATAGTTAACTTAATTCTAATTCTAATTCATGTCTTTAAAGTGTGTGTGGTGTGTGTGTGTGTGTGTGTGTGTGTGTGTGTGTGTGTGGTGTGTGTGTGTGTGTGTGTGTGTGTGTGTGTGTGTGTGTGTGTGTGTGTGTGTGTGTGTGTTTCAGAAGCAGCAGGAGGAGAAGGAGAAACAGCCTAAGGCAGTGACGTCATCGGTGACATCGTCCGTCAGGAACCACCAACAGAGGCTGGAGAACATCCTGAGGAACACTGTAGTCGAGATCAGGGTGAGAACACAGTATTCACACCTCTGTTTGAAGAGGATTACCAGTATTCACACACACAGTATTCACACACCTCTATTTGAATAGAGGATTACCAGTATTCACACACACAGTATTCACACCTCTGTTTGAAGAGGATTACCAGTATTCACACACACAGTATTCACACCTCTGTTTGAAGAGGATTACCAGTATTCACACACACAGTATTCACACCTCTGTTTGAAGAGGATTACCAGTATTCACACACACAGTATTCACACCTCTGTTTGAAGAGGATTACCAGTATTCACACACACAGTATTCACACCTCTGTTTGAAGAGGATTACCAGTATTCACACACACAGTATTCACACACCTCTATTTGAATAGAGGATTACCAGTATTCACACATCTCTATTTGAATAGAGGATTACCAGTATTCACACACCTCTATTTGAATAGAGGATTACCAGTATTCACACACCTCTATTTGAATAGAGGATTACCAGTATTCACACACACAGTATTCACACACCTCTATTTGAATAGAGGATTACCAGTATTCACACACCTCTATTTGAATAGAGGATTACCAGTATTCACACACCTCTATTTGAATAGAGGATTACCAGTATTCACACACACAGTATTCACACACCACTATTTGAATAGAGGATTACCAGTATTCACACACCTCTATTTTAATAGAGGATTACCAGTATTCACACACACAGTATTCACACACCTCTATTTGAATAGAGGATTACCAGTATTCACACACCTCTATTTGAATAGAGGATTACCAGTATTCACACACCTCTATTTGAATAGAGGATTACCAGTATTCACACACCTCTATTTGAATAGAGGATTACCAGTATTCACACACCTCTATTTGAATAGAGGATTACCAGTATTCACACACCTCTATTTGAATAGAGGATTACCAGTATTCACACACAGTATTCACACACCTCTATTTGAAAAGAGGATTACCAGTATTCACACACCTCTATTTGAATAGAGGATTACCAGTATTCACACACCTCTATTTGAATAGAGGATTACCAGTATTTACACACCTCTATTTGAATAGAGGATTACCAGTATTCACACACACAGTATTCACACACCTCTATTTGAAAAGAGGATTACCAGTATTCACACACCTCTATTTGAAAAGAGGATTACCAGTATTCACACACCTCTATTTGAAGGGGATTACCAGTATTCACACACACAGTATTCACACACCTCTATTTGAAAAGAGGATTACCAGTATTCACACACCTCTATTTGAAAAGAGGATTACCAGTATTCACACACACAGTATTCACACCTCTGTTTGAAGAGGATTACCAGTATTCACACACCTCTATTTGAATAGAGTATTACCGGTATTCACACACACAGTATTCACACACCACTATTTGAATAGAGGATTACCAGTATTCACACACCTCTATTTTAATAGAGGATTACCAGTATTCACACACACAGTATTCACACACCTCTATTTGAATAGAGGATTACCAGTATTCACACACCTCTATTTGAATAGAGGATTACCAGTATTCACACACACAGTATTCACACATCTCTATTTGAAAAGAGGATTACCAGTATTCACACATCTCTATTTGAATAGAGGATTACCAGTATTCACACACCTCTATTTTAATAGAGGATTACCAGTATTCACACACCTCTATTTTAATAGAGGATTACCAGTATTCACACACCTCTATTTTAATAGAGGATTACCAGTATTCACACACCTCTATTTTAATAGAGGATTACCAGTATTCACACACCTCTATTTTAATAGAGGATTACCAGTATTCACACACCTCTATTTTAATAGAGGATTACCAGTATTCACACACCTCTATTTGAATAGAGGATTACCAGTATTCACACACCTCTATTTGAATAGAGGATTACCAGTATTCACACACCTCTATTTGAATAGAGGATTACCAGTATTCACACACCTCTATTTGAATAGAGGATTACCAGTATTCACACACCTCTATTTGAATAGAGGATTACCGGTATTCACACACATAGTATTCACACACCTCTATGTGAATAGAGGATTTGCAGTATTCACACCTCTATTTGAAAAGAGGATTACCTGTATTCACACCTCTATTTGAAAAGAGGATTACCGGTTTTCACTCCTCTATTTGAATAGAGGAGTACCAGTATTCACACACACAGTATTCACACACCTCTATTTGATAAAAGGATTACCAGTATTCGCACACCTCTTTTTGAATAGAGGATTACCAGTATTCACACACACAGTATTCACACACCTCTATTTGAATAGAGAAATACCAGTATTCACACACCTCTATTTGAATAGAGAAATACCAGTATTCACACACCTCTATTTGAATAGAGGATTACCAGTATTCACACACACAGTATTCACACACCTCTATTTGAATAGAGGATTGCCAGTATTCACACACCTCTATTTGAATAGAGGATTACCGGTATTCACACACCTCTATTTGAATAGAGGATTACCAGTATTCACACACCTCTATTTGAATAGAGGATTACCAGTATTCACACACCTCTATTTGAAAAGAGGATTACCGGTATTCACACACCTCTATTTGAATAGAGGATTACCAGTATTCACAACCCTCTATTTGAATAGAGGATTACCAGTATTCACACACCTCTATTTGAATAGAGGATTACCAGTATTCACACACCTCTATTTGAATAGAGGATTACCAGTATTCACACACCTCTATTTGAATAGAGGATTACCAGTATTCACACACCTCTATTTGAATAGAGGATTACCAGTATTCACACACCTCTATTTGAATAGAGGATTACCAGTATTCACACACCTCTATTTGAAAAGAGGATTACCAGTATTCACACAGCTCTATTTGAAAAGAGGATTACCGGTATTCACACACCTCTATTTGAAAAGAGGATTACCAGTATTCACACAGCTCTATTTGAAAAGAGGATTACCGGTATTCACACACCTCTATTTGAAAAGAGGATTACCGGTATTCACACACCTCTATTTGAATAGAGGATTACCAGTATTCACACACCTCTATTTGAATAGAGGATTACCAGTATTCACACATCTCTATTTGAATAGAGGATTACCAGTATTCACACACCTCTATTTGAATAGAGGATTACCAGTATTCACACACCTCTATTTGAATAGAGGATTACCAGTATTCACACACCTTTTTTTGAAAAGAGGATTACCGGTATTCACACACACAGTATTCACACACCTCTATTTGAATAGAGGATTCACACAGCATCTCAGAGTAATTGTCCTTTTACATCAGATCCTAGATCAGAATGAATCAGATAATATGCACGGGGGCGGATCTGATCTTAGATCAGAATGTATCATATTATATGGATCTGATCCTAGATCAGAATGAATCAGATTATATGGATCTGATCCTAGATCAGAATGAATCAGATTATATGGATCTGATCCTAGATCAGAATGAATCAGATTATATGGATCTGATCCTAGATCAGAATGAATCAGATTATATGGATCTGATCCTAGATCAGAATGAATCAGATTATATGGATCTGATTCTAGATCAGAATGAATCAGATTATATGGATCTGATCCTAGATCAGAATGAATCAGATAATATGGATCTGATCCTAGATCAGAATGAATCAGATTATATGGATCTGATCCTAGATCAGAATGAATCAGATTATATGGATCTGATCCTAGATCAGAATGAATCAGATTATATGGATCTGATCCTAGATCAGAATGAATCAGATTATATGGATCTGATCCTAGATCAGAATGAATCAGATAATATGGATCTGATCCTAGATCAGAATGAATCAGATTATATGGATCTGATCCTAGATCAGAATGAATCAGATTATATGGATCTGATCCTAGATCAGAATGAATCAGATAATATGGATCTGATCCTAGATCAGAATGAATCAGATTATATGGACAGTTATATCCTAGATCAAATCCAATTTTATTAGTGACATGTGCCAAATTTTATTAGTGACAGGTACCTCACAGTGAAACGCTGATTTACAGCCCGAACCAACAGTGCAGTTTAAAAAAAATCCTGATAAGTATAAGAGATAAAAGTAACAAGTAATTAAAGATCAGCAGTAAAATAACAATGTGGAGGCTATATACAGGGGGTACCGGTACTGAGTCAATGTGGAGGCTATATACAGGGGGTACCGGTACAGAGTCAATGTGGAGGCTATATACAGGGGGTACTGGTATAGAGTCAATGTGGAGGCTATATACAGGGGGTACCGGTACAGAGTCAACGTGGAGGCTATATACAGGGTGTACCGGTACAGAGTCAATGTGGAGGCTATATACAGGTGGTACCGGTACAGAGTCAATGTGGAGGCTATATACAGGGGGTACCGGTACAGAGTCAATGTGGAGGCTATATACAGGGGGGTACCGGTATAGAGTCAATGTGGAGGCTATATACAGGGGGCACCGGTACAGAGTCAATGTGGAGGCTATATACAGGGGGTACCGGTAGAGTCAATGTGGAGACTATATACAGGGGGTACCGGTACAGAGTCAATGTGGAGGCTATATACAGGGGGTACCGGTACAGAGTCAATGTGGAGGCTATATACAGGGGGTACCGGTACAGAGTCAATGTGGAGGCTATATACAGGGGGTACCGGTACAGAGTCAGTGTGGAGGCTATATACAGGGGGTACCGGTACAGAGTCAGTGTGGAGGCTATATACAGGGGGTACCGGTACAGAGTCAATGTGGAGGCTATATACAGGGGGTACATTTACATTACATTTACATTTAAGTCATTTAGCAGACGCTCTTATCCAGAGCGACTTACAAATTGGTGCATTCACCTTATGACATCCAGTGGAACAGCCACTTTACAATAGTGCATCTAGATCTTTTAAGGGGGGGGGGGGGGGGGGGGGGCAGAAGGATTGCTTTATCCTAGGTATTCCTTGAAGAGGTGGGGTTTCAGGTGTCTCCGGAAGGTGGTGATTGACTCCGCTGTCCTGGCGTCGTGAGGGAGTTTGTTCCACCATTGGGGTGCCAGAGCAGCGAACAGTTTTGACTGGGCTGAGCGGGAACTGTACTTCCTCAGTGGTAGGGAGGCGAGCAGGCCAGAGGTGGATGAACGCAGTGCCCTTGTTTGGGTGTAGGGCCTGATCAGAGCCTGAAGGTACTGAGGTGCCGTTCCCCTCACAGCTCCGTAGGCAAGCACCATGGTCTTGTAGCGGATGCGAGCTTCAACTGGAAGCCAGTGGAGAGAGCGGAGGAGCGGGGTGACGTGAGAGAACTTGGGAAGGTTGAACACCAGCCGGGCTGCGGCGTTCTGGATGAGTTGTAGGGGTTTAATGGCACAGGCAGGGAGCCCAGCCAACAGCGAGTTGCAGTAATCCAGACGGGAGATGACAAGTGCCTGGATTAGGACCTGCGCCGCTTCCTGTGTGAGGCAGGGTCGTACTCTGCGGATGTTGTAGAGCATGAACCTACAGGAACGGGCCACCGCCTTGATGTTGGTGGAGAACGACAGGGTGTTGTCCAGGATCACGCCAAGGTTCTTAGCGCTCTGGGAGGAGGACACAATGGAGTTGTCAACCGTGATGGCGAGATCATGGAACGGACAGTCCTTCCCCGGGAGGAAGAGCAGCTCCGTCTTGCCGAGGTTCAGCTTGAGGTGGTGATCCGTCATCCACACTGATATGTCTGCCAGACATGCAGAGATGCGATTCGCCACCTGGTCATCAGAAGGGGGAAAGGAGAAGATTAATTGTGTGTCGTCTGCATAGCAATGATAGGAGAGACCATGTGAGGTTATGACAGAGCCAAGTGACTTGGTGTATAGCGAGAATAGGAGAGGGCCTAGAACAGAGCCCTGGGGGACACCAGTGGTGAGAGCGCGTGGTGAGGAGACAGATTCTCGCCACGCCACCTGGTAGGAGCGACCTGTCAGGTAGGACGCAATCCAAGCGTGGGCCGCGCCGGAGATGCCCAACTCGGAGAGGGTGGAGAGGAGGATCTGATGGTTCACAGTATCGAAGGCAGCCGATAGGTCTAGAAGGATGAGAGCAGAGGAGAGAGAGTTAGCTTTAGCAGTGCGGAGCGCCTCCGTGATACAGAGAAGAGCAGTCTCAGTTGAGTGACTAGTCTTGAAACCTGACTGATTTGGATCAAGAAGGTCATTCTGAGAGAGATAGCAGGAGAGCTGGCCAAGGACGGCACGTTCAAGAGTTTTGGAGAGAAAAGAAAGAAGGGATACTGGTCTGTAGTTGTTGACATCGGAGGGATCGAGTGTAGGTTTTTTCAGAAGGGGTGCAACTCTCGCTCTCTTGAAGACGGAAGGGACGTAGCCAGCGGTCAAGGATGAGTTGATGAGCGAGGTGAGGTAAGGTAGAAGGTCTCCGGAAATGGTCTGGAGGAGAGAGGAGGGGATAGGGTCAAGCGGGCAGGTTGTTGGGCGGCCGGCCGTCACAAGACGCGAGATTTCATCTGGAGAGAGAGGGGAGAAAGAGGTCAAAGCACAGGGTTGGGCAGTGTGAGCAGAACCAGCGGTGTCGTGACCAGCGGGGTACCGGTACAGAGTCAATGTGGAGGCTATATACAGGGGGTACCGGTACAGAGTCAATGTGGAGGCTATATACAGGGGGTACCGGTACAGAGTCAGTGTGGAGGCTATATACAGGGGGTACCGGTACAGAGTCAATGTGGAGGCTATATACAGGGGGTACCGGTACAGAGTCAGTGTGGAGGCTATATACAGGGGGTACCGGTACAGAGTCAATGTGGAGGCTATATACAGGGGGCACCGGTACAGAGTCAATGTGGAGGCTATATACAGGGGGTACCGGTACAGAGTCAATGTGGAGGCTATATACAGGAGGCACCGGTACAGAGTCAATGTGGAGGCTATATACAGGGGGTACCGGTACAGAGTCAATGTGGAGGCTATATACAGGGGGGGGGGGGGGGGGTACCGGTAGAGTCAATGTGGAGGCTATATACAGGGGGTACCGGTACAGAGTCAATGTGGAGGCTGTATACAGGGGGTACCGGTACAGAGTCAATGTGGAGGCTATATACAGGGGGTACCGGTACAGAGTCAATGTGGAGGCTGTATACAGGGGGTACCGGTAGAGTCAATGTGGAGGCTGTATACAGGGGGTACCGGTACAGAGTCAATGTGGAGGCTATATACAGGGGGTACCAGTACAGAGTCAATGTGGAGGCTATATACAGGGGGTACCGGTACAGAGTCAATGTGGAGGCTATATACAGGGGGGTACCGGTACAGAGTCAATGTGGAGGCTATATACAGGGGGTACCGGTACAGAGTCAATGTGGAGGCTATATACAGGGGGTACCGGTACAGAGACAATGTGGAGACTATATACAGGAGGTACCGGTACAGAGTCAATGTGGAGGCTATATACAGGTGGGGTACCGGTAGAGTCAATGTGGAGACTATATACAGGGGGTACCGGTACAGAGTCAATGTGGAGACTATATACAGGGGGTACCGGTAGAGTCAATGTGGAGACTATATACAGGGGGTACCGGTACAGAGTCAATGTGGAGACTATATACAGGGGGTACCGGTAGAGTCAATGTGGAGACTATATACAGGGGGTACCGGTAGAGTCAATGTGGAGACTATATACAGGGGGTACCGGTACAGAGTCAATGTGGAGACTATATACAGGGGGTACCGGTAGAGTCAATGTGGAGACTATATACAGGGGGTACCGGTACAGAGTCAATGTGGAGACTATATACAGGGGGTACCGGTAGAGTCAATGTGGAGACTATATACAGGGGGTACCGGTACAGAGTCAATGTGGAGGCTATATACAGGGGGTACCGGTACAGAGTCAATGTGGAGGCTATATACAGGGGGTACCGGTAGAGTCAATGTGGAGGCTATATACAGGGTGTACCGGTACAGAGTCAATGTGGAGGCTATATACAGGGGGTACCGGTACAGAGTCAATGTGGAGGCTATATACAGGGGGTACCGGTAGAGTCAATGTGGAGGCTATATACAGGGGGTACCGGTACAGAGTCAATGTGGAGGCTATATACAGGGGGTACCGGTACAGAGTCAATGTGGAGGCTATATACAGGTGGGGTACCGGTACAGAGTCAATGTGGAGGCTATATACAGGGTATTACGGTACAGAGTCAGTGTGGAGGCTATATACAGGGTATTACGGTACAGAGTCAATGTGGAGGCTATATACAGGGGGTACCGGTACAGAGTCAATGTGGAGGTTATATACAGGGGGTACCGGTACAGAGTCAATGTGGAGGCTATATACAGGGGGTACCGGTACAGAGTCAATGTGGAGGCTATATACAGGGTGTTACGGTACAGAGTCAATGTGGAGGCTATATACAGGGTGTTACGGTACAGAGTCAATGTGGAGGCTATATACAGGGGGTACCGGTACAGAGTCAATGTGGAGGCTATATACAGGGTGTTACGGTACAGAGTCAATGTGGAGGCTGTATACAGGGGGTACCGGTACAGAGTCAATGTGGAGGCTATATACAGGGGGTACCGGTACAGAGTCAATGTGGAGGCTATATACAGGGGGTACCGGTACAGAGTCAATGTGGAGGCTATATACAGGGGGTACCGGTACAGAGTCAATGTGGAGGCTATATACAGGGGGTACCGGTACAGAGTCAATGTGGAGGCTATATACAGGGGGTACCGGTACAGAGTCAATGTGGAGGCTATATACAGGGGGTACCGGTACAGAGTCAATGTGGAGGCTATATACAGGGGGTACCGGTACAGAGTCAATGTGGAGGCTATATACAGGGGGTACCGGTACAGAGTCAATGTGGAGGCTATATACAGGGGGGGGTACCGGTAGAGTCAATGTGGAGGCTATATACAGGGGGTACCGGTACAGAGTCAATGTGGAGGCTATATACAGGGGGTACCGGTACAGAGTCAATGTGGAGGCTATATACAGGGGGTACCGGTACAGAGTCAATGTGGAGGCTATATACAGGGGGTACCGGTAGAGTCAATGTGGAGACTATATACAGGGGGGGTACCGGTAGAGTCAATGTGGAGGCTATATACAGGGGGGGGGGTACCGGTAGAGTCAATGTGGAGGCTATATACAGGGGGTACCGGTAGAGTCAATGTGGAGGCTATATACAGGGGGGGGGGTACCGGTAGAGTCAATGTGGAGGCTATATACAGGGGGTACCGGTAGAGTCAATGTGGAGGCTATATACAGGGGGTACCGGTAGAGTCAATGTGGAGGCTATATACAGGGGGTACCGGTAGAGTCAATGTGGAGGCTATATACAGGGGGGGTACCGGTAGAGTCAATGTGGAGACTATATACAGGGGGGGGGGTACCGGTAGAGTCAATGTGGAGGCTATATACAGGGGGTACCGGTAGAGTCAATGTGGAGGCTATATACAGGGGGTACCGGTACAGAGTCAATGTGGAGGCTATATACAGGGGGTACCGGTACAGAGTCAATGTGGAGGCTATATACAGGGGGTACCGGTACAGAGTCAATGTGGAGGCTATATACAGGGGGGGTACCGGTAGAGAGTCAATGTGGAGGCTATATACAGGGGGTACCGGTACAGAGTCAATGTGGAGACTATATACAGGGGGTACCGGTACAGAGTCAATGTGCTGGGGCATTGGTTAGTTGAGGTAGTATGTACATGTAGGTAGTTATTATTAAAGTGACTATGCATAGATGATGACAACAGAGAGTAGCAGCGGTGTGGGGGAGGGGCCAATGCAAATAGTCGAGAGAAAGATGGAGAGAGAGAAAGAGAGGGCGGGCGGGAGGGAGGGAGAGAAAGATGGAGGGATGGAGAGAGAGAGGGAGGGAGAGACTGAGAGAAAGATGGAGGGATGGAGAGAGAGAGGGAGGGAGAGAGAGACTGAGAGAAAGATGGAGGGATGGAGAGAGAGGGAGGGAGGGAGAGACAGAGAAAGATGGAGGGATGGAGAGAGAGAGAGAGAGAGGGAGGGAGGGAGAGAAAGATGGAGGGATGGAGAGAGAGGGAGGGAGGGAGAGACTGAGAGAAAGATGGAGGGATGGAGAGAGAGGGAGGGAGGGAGAGACTGAGAGAAAGATGGAGGGATGGAGAGAGGGCGGGCGGGAGGGAGGGAGAGAAAGATGGAGGGATGGAGAGAGAGAGAGAGAGGGAGAGACTGAGAGAAAGATGGAGGGATAGAGAGAGAGGGAGGGAGGGAGAGACTGAGAGAAAGATGGAGGGATGGAGAGAGGGCGGGCGGGAGGGAGGGAGAGAAAGATGGAGGGATGGAGAGAGAGAGAGAGAGGGAGAGACTGAGAGAAAGATGGAGGGATAGAGAGAGAGAGAGAGAGGGAGAGACTGAGAGAAAGATGGAGGGATGGAGAGAGAGAGAGATGAGGCCAGATCCCAGGAGCTTTGAAACCAGGTTAATGACAGATGGTGTGTATTAGACTCTGAAACCAGGTTAATAACAGGTGGTGTGTATTAGACTCTGAAACCAGGTTAATAACAGGTGGTGTGTATTAGACTCTGAAACCAGGTTAATAACAGATGGTGTGTATTAGACTCTGAAACCAGGTTAATGACAGGTGGTGTGTATTAGACTCTGAAACCAGGTTAATGACAGGTGGTGTGTATTAGACTCTGAAACCAGGTTAATGACAGGTGGTGTGTATTAGACTCTGAAACCAGGTTAATGACAGGTGGTGTGTATTAGACTCTGAAACCAGGTTAATAACAGATGGTGTGTATTAGACTCTGAAACCAGGTTAATGACATGTGGTGTGTATTAGACTCTGAAACCAGGTTAATGACAGGTGGTGTGTATTAGACTCTGAAACCAGGTTAATGACAGATGGTGTGTATTAGACTCTGAAACCAGGTTAATGACAGGTGGTGTGTATTAGACTCTGAAACCAGGTTAATGACAGGTGGTGTGTATTAGACTCTGAAACCAGGTTAATGACAGATGGTGTGTATTAGACTCTGAAACCAGGTTAATGACAGATGGTGTGTATTAGACTCTGAAACCAGGTTAATAACAGATGGTGTGTATTAGACTCTGAAACCAGGTTAATGACAGGTGGTGTGTATTAGACTCTGAAACCAGGTTAATGACAGGTGGTGTGTATTAGACTGAAACCAGGTTAATGACAGGTGGTGTGTATTAAACTCTGAAACCAGGTTAATGACAGATGGTGTGTATTAGACCCTGAAACCAGGTTAATGACAGATGGTGTGTATTAGACTCTGAAACCAGGTTAATGACAGGTGGTGTGTATTAGACTCTGAAACCAGGTTAATGACAGATGGTGTGTATTAGACTCTGAAACCAGGTTAATAACAGATGGTGTGTATTAGACTCTGAAACCAGGTTAATGACAGGTGGTGTGTATTAGACTCTGAAACCAGGTTAATGACAGATGGTGTGTATTAGACTCTGAAACCAGGTTAATGACAGGTGGTGTGTATTAGACTCTGAAACCAGGTTAATGACAGATGGTGTGTATTAGACTCTGAAACCAGGTTAATAACAGGTGGTGTGTATTAGACTCTGAAACCAGGTTAATGACAGGTGGTGTGTATTAGACTCTGAAACCAGGTTAATGACAGATGGTGTGTATTAGACTCTGAAACCAGGTTAATGACAGATGGTGTGTATTAGACTCTGAAACCAGGTTAATGACAGATGGTGTGTATTAGACTCTGAAACCAGGTTAATGACAGATGGTGTGTATTAGACTCTGAAACCAGGTTAATGACAGATGGTGTGTAGTAGACTCTGAAACCAGGTTAATGACAGGTGGTGTGTATTAGACTCTGAAACCAGGTTAATGACAGATGGTGTGTATTAGACTCTGAAACCAGGTTAATGACAGGTGGTGTGTATTACACTCTGAAACCAGGTTAATGACAGATGGTGTGTATTAGACTCTGAAACCAGGTTAATGACAGATGGTGTGTATTAGACTCTGAAACCAGGTTAATAACAGATGGTGTGTATTAGACTCTGAAACCAGGTTAATGACAGGTGGTGTGTATTAGACTCTGAAACCAGGTTAATGACAGATGGTGTGTATTAGACTCTGAAACCAGGTTAATAACAGATGGTGTGTATTAGACTCTGAAACCAGGTTAATGACAGGTGGTGTGTATTAGACTCTGAAACCAGGTTAATGACAGATGGTGTGTATTAGACTCTGAAACCAGGTTAATGACAGATGGTGTGTATTAGACTCTGAAACCAGGTTAATGACAGGTGGTGTGTATTAGACTCTGAAACCAGGTTAATGACAGGTGGTGTGTATTAGACTCTGAAACCAGGTTAATGACAGATGGTGTGTATTAGACTCTGAAACCAGGTTAATGACAGATGGTGTGTATTAGACTCTGAAACCAGGTTAATGACAGATGGTGTGTATTAGACTCTGAAACCAGGTTAATGACAGGTGGTGTGTATTAGACTCTGAAACCAGGTTAATGACAGGTGGTGTGTATTAGACTGAAACCAGGTTAATGACAGATGGTGTGTATTAGACTCTGAAACCAGGTTAATGACAGATGGTGTGTATTAGACTCTGAAACCAGGTTAATGACAGGTGGTGTGTATTAGACTCTGAAACCAGGTTAATGACAGATGGTGTGTAGTAGACTCTGAAACCAGGTTAATAACAGATGGTGTGTATTAGACTCTGAAACCAGGTTAATAACAGATGGTGTGTATTAGACTCTGAAACCAGGTTAATGACAGGTGGTGTGTATTAGACTCTGAAACCAGGTTAATGACAGGTGGTGTGTATTAGACTCTGAAACCAGGTTAATAACAGATGGTGTGTATTAGACTCTGAAACCAGGTTAATGACAGATGGTGTGTATTAGACTCTGAAACCAGGTTAATGACAGATGGTGTGTATTAGACTCTGAAACCAGGTTAATGACAGATGGTGTGTATTAGTCTCTGAAACCAGGTTAATGACAGATGGTGTGTAGTAGACTCTGAAACCAGGTTAATGACAGGTGGTGTGTATTAGACTCTGAAACCAGGTTAATGACAGATGGTGTGTATTAGACTCTGAAACCAGGTTAATGACAGGTGGTGTGTATTACACTCTGAAACCAGGTTAATGACAGATGGTGTGTATTAGACTCTGAAACCAGGTTAATGACAGATGGTGTGTATTAGACTCTGAAACCAGGTTAATAACAGATGGTGTGTATTAGACTCTGAAACCAGGTTAATGACAGGTGGTGTGTATTAGACTCTGAAACCAGGTTAATGACAGGTGGTGTGTATTAGACTCTGAAACCAGGTTAATGACAGATGGTGTGTATTAGACTCTGAAACCAGGTTAATGACAGATGGTGTGTATTAGACTCTGAAACCAGGTTAATGACAGATGGTGTGTATTAGACTCTGAAACCAGGTTAATGACAGGTGGTGTGTATTAGACTCTGAAACCAGGTTAATGACAGGTGGTGTGTATTAGACTGAAACCAGGTTAATGACAGATGGTGTGTATTAGACTCTGAAACCAGGTTAATGACAGATGGTGTGTATTAGACTCTGAAACCAGGTTAATGACAGGTGGTGTGTATTAGACTCTGAAACCAGGTTAATGACAGATGGTGTGTAGTAGACTCTGAAACCAGGTTAATAACAGATGGTGTGTATTAGACTCTGAAACCAGGTTAATAACAGATGGTGTGTATTAGACTCTGAAACCAGGTTAATGACAGGTGGTGTGTATTAGACTCTGAAACCAGGTTAATGACAGGTGGTGTGTATTAGACTCTGAAACCAGGTTAATAACAGATGGTGTGTATTAGACTCTGAAACCAGGTTAATGACAGGTGGTGTGTATTAGACTCTGAAACCAGGTTAATGGCAGATGGTGTGTATTAGACTGAAACCAGGTTAATGACAGATGGTGTGTATTAGACTCTGAAACCAGGTTAATGGCAGATTAATGGCAGATGGTGTGTATTAGACTGAAACCAGGTTAATGACAGATGGTGTGTATTAGACTCTGAAACCAGGTTAAAGACAGATGGTGTGTATTAGACTCTGAAACCAGGTTAATGACAGATGGTGTGTATTACACTCTGAAACCAGGTTAATGACAGGTGGTGTGTATTAGACTCTGAAACCAGGTTAATGGCAGATGGTGTGTATTAGACTGAAACCAGGTTAATGACAGATGGTGTGTAATAGACTCTGAAACCAGGTTAATGACAGATGGTGTGTATTAGACTCTGAAACCAGGTTAATAACAGATGGTGTGTATTAGACTCTGAAACCAGGTTAATGACAGGTGGTGTGTATTAGACTCTGAAACCAGGTTAATGACAGGTGGTGTGTATTAGACTCTGAAACCAGGTTAATAACAGATGGTGTGTATTAGACTCTGAAACCAGGTTAATGACAGGTGGTGTGTATTAGACTCTGAAACCAGGTTAATGGCAGATGGTGTGTATTAGACTGAAACCAGGTTAATGACAGATGGTGTGTATTAGACTCTGAAACCAGGTTAATGACAGATGGTGTGTATTAGACTCTGAAACCAGGTTAATGACAGGTGGTGTGTATTAGACTCTGAAACCAGGTTAAAGACAGATGGTGTGTATTAGACTCTGAAACCAGGTTAAAGACAGATGGTGTGTATTAGACTCTGAAACCAGGTTAATGACAGATGGTGTGTATTAGACTCTGAAACCAGGTTAATGACAGGTGGTGTGTATTACACTCTGAAACCAGGTTAATGACAGGTGGTGTGTATTAGACTCTGAAACCAGGTTAATGACAGATGGTGTGTATTAGACTCTGAAACCAGGTTAATGACAGATGGTGTGTATTACACTCTGAAACCAGGTTAATGACAGGTGGTGTGTATTAGACTCTGAAACCAGGTTAATGGCAGATGGTGTGTATTAGACTGAAACCAGGTTAATGACAGATGGTGTGTATTAGACTCTGAAACCAGGTTAATGACAGATGGTGTGTATTAGACTCTGAAACCAGGTTAATGACAGATGGTGTGTATTAGACTCTGAAACCAGGTTAATAACAGATGGTGTGTATTAGACTCTGAAACCAGGTTAATGACAGATGGTGTGTATTAGACTCTGAAACCAGGTTAATAACAGGTGGTGTGTATTAGACTCTGAAACCAGGTTAATGACAGGTGGTGTGTATTAGACTCTGAAACCAGGTTAATGACAGATGGTGTGTATTAGACTGAAACCAGGTTAATGACAGGTGGTGTGTATTAGACTCTGAAACCAGGTTAATGACAGGTGGTGTGTATTAGACTCTGAAACCAGGTTAATGACAGATGGTGTGTATTAGACTCTGAAACCAGGTTAATAACAGATGGTGTGTATTAGACTCTGAAACCAGGTTAATGACAGATGGTGTGTATTAGACTCTGAAACCAGGTTAATAACAGATGGTGTGTATTAGACTCTGAAACCAGGTTAATGACAGGTGGTGTGTATTAGACTCTGAAACCAGGTTAATGACAGGTGGTGTGTATTAGACTCTGAAACCAGGTTAATGACAGGTGGTGTGTATTAGACTCTGAAACCAGGTTAATGACAGGTGGTGTGTATTAGACTCTGAAACCAGGTTAATGACAGATGGTGTGTATTAGACTGAAACCAGGTTAATAACAGGTGGTGTGTATTAGACTCTGAAACCAGGTTAATGACAGATGGTGTGTATTAGACTGAAACCAGGTTAATGACAGGTGGTGTGTATTAGACTCTGAAACCAGGTTAATGACAGGTGGTGTGTATTAGACTCTGAAACCAGGTTAATGACAGATGGTGTGTATTAGACTCTGAAACCAGGTTAATAACAGATGGTGTGTATTAGACTCTGAAACCAGGTTAATGACAGATGGTGTGTATTAGACTCTGAAACCAGGTTAATAACAGATGGTGTGTATTAGACTCTGAAACCAGGTTAATGACAGGTGGTGTGTATTAGACTCTGAAACCAGGTTAATGACAGGTGGTGTGTATTAGACTCTGAAACCAGGTTAATGACAGGTGGTGTGTATTAGACTCTGAAACCAGGTTAATGACAGGTGGTGTGTATTAGACTCTGAAACCAGGTTAATGACAGGTGGTGTGTATTAGACTCTGAAACCAGGTTAATGACAGGTGGTGTGTATTAGACTCTGAAACCAGGTTAATGACAGGTGGTGTGTATTAGACTCTGAAACCAGGTTAATGACAGGTGGTGTGTATTAGACTCTGAAACCAGGTTAATAACAGGTGGTGTGTATTAGACTCTGAAACCAGGTTAATAACAGGTGGTGTGTATTAGACTCTGAAACCAGGTTAATGACAGGTGGTGTGTATTAGACTCTGAAACCAGGTTAATGACAGATGGTGTGTATTAGACTCTGAAACCAGGTTAATGACAGGTGGTGTGTATTAGACTCTGAAACCAGGTTAATGACAGATGGTGTGTATTAGACTCTGAAACCAGGTTAATAACAGGTGGTGTGTATTAGACTCTGAAACCAGGTTAATAACAGATGGTGTGTATTAGACTCTGAAACCAGGTTAATGACAGGTGGTGTGTATTAGACTCTGAAACCAGGTTAATGACAGGTGGTGTGTATTAGACTCTGAAACCAGGTTAATGACAGTATTTGTGGCTCTGGATAAGGACGCTGCTAAATTACTAAAATGTTGTGTTCTGCAGCCGGAGGTGGATTTCTTTGGCCGAGCCGTCGCCCCTAAGGAGAAACCACAGGTGGTCTCCGCTACAGGTAACTACAGTGTGTTCATAAGAATGTACAGGGAACATTTAACGTAGCATCTCTGATTCAGGGAACATTACATTTAACGTCTGTCAGTCTGGGGGCTGATACTACTGTCTCAGTCTGGGGGCTGATACTACTGTCTCAGTCTGGGGGCTGATATTACTGTCTCAGTCTGGGGGCTGATACTACTGTCTCAGTCTGGGGGCTGATACTACTGTCTCAGTCTGGGGGGCTGATATTACTGTCTCAGTCTGGGGGCTGATATTACTGTCTCAGTCTGGGGGCTGATACTACTGTCTCAGTCTGGGGGGCTGATATTACTGTCTCAGTCTGGGGGCTGATACTACTGTCTCAGTCTGGGGGCTGATACTACTGTCTCAGTCTGGGGGCTGATACTACTGTCTCAGTCTGGGGGCTGATATTACTGTCTCAGTCTGGGGGCTGATACTACTGTCTCAGTCTGGGGGCTGATACTACTGTCTCAGTCTGGGGGGCTGATATTACTGTCTCAGTCTGGGGGCTGATATTACTGTCTCAGTCTGGGGGCTGATACTACTGTCTCAGTCTGGGGGGCTGATATTACTGTCTCAGTCTGGGGGCTGATACTACTGTCTCAGTCTGGGGGCTGATACTACTGTCTCAGTCTGGGGGCTGATACTACTGTCTCAGTCTGGGGGGCTGATATTACTGTCTCAGTCTGGGGGCTGATACTACTGTCTCAGTCTGGGGGCTGATATTACTGTCTCAGTCTGGGGGGCTGATATTACTGTCTCAGTCTGGGGGCTGATATTACTGTCTCAGTCTGGGGGCTGATATTACTGTCTCAGTCTGGGGGCTGATATTACTGTCTCAGTCTGGGGGCTGATATTACTGTCTCAGTCTGGGGGCTGATACTACTGTCTCAGTCTGGGGGCTGATATTACTGTCTCAGTCTGGGGGCTGATATTACTGTCTCAGTCTGGGGGCTGATATTATTGTCTCAGTCTGGGGGCTGATACTACTGTCTCAGTCTGGGGGCTGATATTACTGTCTCAGTCTGGGGGGCTGATATTACTGTCTCAGTCTGGGGGCTGATATTACTGTCTCAGTCTGGGGGCTGATATTACTGTCTCAGTCTGGGGGCTGATATTACTGTCTCAGTCTGGGGGCTGATACTACTGTCTCAGTCTGGGGGCTGATATTACTGTCTCAGTCTGGGGGGCTGATACTACTGTCTCAGTCTGGGGGGCTGATATTACTGTCTCAGTCTGGGGGCTGATACTACTGTCTCAGTCTGGGGGGCTGATATTACTGTCTCAGTCTGGGGGGCTGATATTACTGTCTCAGTCTGGGGGGCTGATATTACTGTCTCAGTCTGGGGGGCTGATACTACTGTCTCAGTCTGGGGGCTGATATTACTGTCTCAGTCTGGGGGCTGATACTACTGTCTCAGTCTGGGGGGCTGATACTACTGTCTCAGTCTGGGGGCTGATATTACTGTCTCAGTCTGGGGGGCTGATACTACTGTCTCAGTCTGGGGGCTGATATTACTGTCTCAGTCTGGGGGGCTGATACTACTGTCTCAGTCTGGGGGCTGATATTACTGTCTCAGTCTGGGGGGCTGATATTACTGTCTCAGTCTGGGGGCTGATATTACTGTCTCAGTCTGGGGGGCTGATATTACTGTCTCAGTCTGGGGGCTGATACTACTGTCTCAGTCTGGGGGCTGATACTACTGTCTCAGTCTGGGGGGCTGATATTACTGTCTCAGTCTGGGGGCTGATACTACTGTCTCAGTCTGGGGGGCTGATATTACTGTCTCAGTCTGGGGGGCTGATATTACTGTCTCAGTCTGGGGGCTGATATTACTGTCTCAGTCTGGGGGGCTGATATTACTGTCTCAGTCTGGGGGCTGATACTACTGTCTCAGTCTGGGGGCTGATATTACTGTCTCAGTCTGGGGGCTGATATTACTGTCTCAGTCTGGGGGGCTGATATTACTGTCTCAGTCTGGGGGGCTGATATTACTTTCTCAGTCTGGGGGCTGATATTACTGTCTCAGTCTGGGGGGCTGATATTACTGTCTCAGTCTGGGGGCTGATATTACTGTCTCAGTCTGGGGGCTGATATTACTGTCTCAGTCTGGGGGGCTGATACTACTGTCTCAGTCTGGGGGCTGATATTACTGTCTCAGTCTGGGGGGCTGATATTACTGTCTCAGTCTGGGGGCTGATATTACTGTCTCAGTCTGGGGGCTGATACTACTGTCTCAGTCTGGGGGCTGATACTACTGTCTCAGTCTGGGGGCTGATATTACTGTCTCAGTCTGGGGGCTGATATTACTGTCTCAGTCTGGGGGCTGATATTACTGTCTCAGTCTGGGGGCTGATATTACTGTCTCAGTCTGGGGGCTGATACTACTGTCTCAGTCTGGGGGCTGATACTACTGTCTCAGTCTGGGGGGCTGATATTACTGTCTCAGTCTGGGGGCTGATATTACTGTCTCAGTCTGGGGGCTGATATTACTGTCTCAGTCTGGGGGGGCTGATATTACTGTCTCAGTCTGGGGGCTGATATTACTGTCTCAGTCTGGGGGGCTGATACTACTGTCTCAGTCTGGGGGCTGATACTACTGTCTCAGTCTGGGGGCTGATACTACTGTCTCAGTCTGGGGGGCTGATACTACTGTCTCAGTCTGGGGGCTGATACTACTGTCTCAGTCTGGGGGGCTGATACTACTGTCTCAGTCTGGGGGGCTGATATTACTGTCTCAGTCTGGGGGGCTGATACTACTGTCTCAGTCTGGGGGCTGATATTACTGTCTCAGTCTGGGGGCTGATATTACTGTCTCAGTCTGGGGGCTGATACTACTGTCTCAGTCTGGGGGGCTGATATTACTGTCTCAGTCTGGGGGCTGATATTACTGTCTCAGTCTGGGGGCTGATACTACTGTCTCAGTCTGGGGGGCTGATATTACTGTCTCAGTCTGGGGGCTGATATTACTGTCTCAGTCTGGGGGCTGATATTACTGTCTGGGGGCTGATACTACTGTCTCAGTCTGGGGGCTGATATTACTGTCTCAGTCTGGGGGCTGATATTACTGTCTCAGTCTGGGGGGCTGATATTACTGTCTCAGTCTGGGGGCTGATATTACTGTCTCAGTCTGGGGGCTGATATTACTGTCTCAGTCTGGGGGCTGATATTACTGTCTCAGTCTGGGGGCTGATATTACTGTCTCAGTCTGGGGGGCTGATATTACTGTCTCAGTCTGGGGGCTGATACTACTGTCTCAGTCTGGGGGCTACTGCGCGTCGCCCCATAGAGGGAACGTTGTTCATATGAATGTGTAGAGGCTGTGTATCTGTGTGTGTTTTAACTGTAAACTGTCTCTTTCTGTCACTAGGTGAGGTGTGTGTGGAGGTTGCCATGGGGACAGCGGTTGGCAACAGTGACGTGTGGTTCCGTTTCAACGAGGGCGTGTCCAACGCCGTGCGACGCAACATCTACATCAGAGAACTGCTATAACTCACACACACACACACACACACACACACACACACACACACACACACCGTACACACACACTCCATCTCATACACGTTAGAATGTTAGTCAATAAATTATCACGAGTCAATCTGTCAAACCACCTCTTTATTATGTTTGATTGACAGTGGAAACAGCCAATAAAAACAGTGTATTCTGATTGACAGTGGAAACAGCCAATAAAAATGGTGTATTCTGATTGACAGTGGAAACATCCAATAAAAACAGTGTATTCTGATTGACAGTGGAAAAAAGCCAATAAAAAGTGTGATTCAGTTAACAACAAACTTCTATCTCGTTCTTTAACAAAGCTCTGAGATGAACTCTGCAAAGCTGCTTTCAATGTAGGACATGTTGCTGACAGGAAGGGGACTACTTTCAATGTAGGACATGTTGCTGACAGGAAGGGGACTACTTTCAATGTAGGACATGTTGCTGACAGGAAGGGGACTACTTTCAATGTAGGACATGTTGCTGACAGGAAGGGGACTACTTTCAATGTAGGACATGTTGCTGACAGGAAGGGGACTACTTTCAATGTAGGACATGTTGCTCACAGGAAGGGGACTACTTTCAATGTAGGACATGTTGCTGACAGGAAGGGGACTACTTTCAATGTAGGACATGTTGCTGACAGGAAGGGGACTACTTTCAATGTAGGACATGTTGCTGACAGGAAGGGGACTACTTTCAATGTAGGACATGTTGCTCACAGGAAGGGGACTACTTTCAATGTAGGACATGTTGCTGACAGGAAGGGGACTACTTTCAATGTAGGACATGTTGCTGACAGGAAGGGGACTACTTTCAATGTAGGACATGTTGCTCACAGGAAGGGGACTACTTTCAATGTAGGACATGTTGCTCACAGGAAGGGGACTACTTTCAATGTAGGACATGTTGCTCACAGGAAGGGGGCGACTTTCAACTAAAACCATAGACATGGACAAATAAATAGGACGGGACAACTTGGTGTGTGTATCCGTGTGTGTTTCTCAATGTGTGTCTGTGTCGGTGTGTGTGTGTGTGTGTATCCGTGTGTGTGTGTGTGTGTGTGTATCCGTGTGTGTGTGTCCGTTAGAGGATCACACATTTGCCTTTCTCCACCCAGGGGTTGGCCCTCATCAGCTCTGGGTTCAGGAATGGGTCGTCACACACACACCCCTCGATCCATTTCACCAGCCTGCCAAGAGAACACACACACACCCTGTTAGACCACACCCCTCGATCCACTGGGATTCAATCCGGTCTCAGGTTAAGGATCTAGGTGTTTTTAAAGGTTCTGATTGGGCCGACAGCGTTTACCGTGAATAGGATCTCCCCGAACGCGGAAACATTTGCCTTTAAAAACCCACGATGGGTTTGAATCCCGGATGTAGACAAGGTTGCTAGAGACCAGAAGGACTAGACACTGGGGTAGAGACCAGAAGGACACTGGGGTAGAGACCAGAAGGACACTGGGATAGAGACCAGAAGGACACTGGGATAGAGACCAGAAGGACTAGACACTGGGATAGAGACCAGAAGGACTAGACACTGGAATAGAGACCAGAAGGACACTGGGATAGAGACCAGGACACTGGGGTAGAGACCAGAAGGACTAGGCACTGGGGTAGAGACCAGAAGGACTAGACACTGGGATAGACCAGAAGGACTAGACACTGGGGTAGAGACTAGAAGGACTAGACACTGGGATAGAGACCAGAAGGACACTGGGATAGAGACCAGAAGGACTAGACACTGGGGTAGAGACTAGAAGGACTAGACACTGGGATAGAGACCAGAAGGACACTGGGGTAGAGACCAGAAGGACTAGACACTGGGGTAGAGACCAGAAGGACTAGACACTGGGGTAGAGACCAGAAGGACACTGGGATAGAGACCAGAAGGACACTGAGGTAGAGACCAGAAGGACACTGGGATAGAGACCAGAAGGACTAGACACTGGGGTAGAGACCAGAAGGACACTGGGATAGAGACCAGAAGGACTAGACACTGGGATAGAGACCAGGACACTGGGATAGAGACCAGAAGGACACTGGGGTAGAGACCAGAAGGACACTGGGATAGAGACCAGAAGGACTAGACACTGGGATAGAGACCAGAAGGACTAGACACTGGGATAGAGACCAGAAGGACACTGGGGTAGAGACCAGAAGGACTAGACACTGGGGTAGAGACCAGAAGGCCACTGGGATAGAGACCAGAATGACACTGGGATAGAGACCAGAAGGACACTGGGGTAGAGACCAGAAGGACACTGGGGTAGAGACCAGAAGGACACTGGGATAGAGACCAGGACACTGGGGTAGAGACCAGAAGGACACTGGGATAGAGACCAGAAGGACACTGGGATAGAGACCAGAAGGACACTAGGATAGAGACCAGGACACTGGGGTAGAGACCAGAAGGACACTGGGGTAGAGACCAGAAGGACACTGGGATAGAGACCAGGACACTGGGGTAGAGACCAGAAGGACACTGGGGTAGAGACCAGGAGGACACTGGGGTAGAGACCAGAAGGACACTGGGATAGAGACCAGAAGGACACTGGGATAGAGACCAGGAGGACACTGGGGTAGAGACCAGAAGGACACTGGGGTAGAGACCAGAAGGACACTGGGATAGAGACCAGAAGGACACTGGGATAGAGACCAGAAGGACACTGGGGTAGAGACCAGAAGGACACTGGGGTAGAGACCAGAAGGACTAGACACTGGGGTAGAGACCAGAAGGACTAGACACTGGGGTAGAGACCAGAAGGACACTGGGGTAGAGACCAGAAGGACACTGGGATAGACCAGAAGGACACTGGGATAGAGACCAGAAGGACACTGGGATAGAGACCAGAAGGACACAGAAGGACACTACCTACTCAGTAACAGTGATGGAGGATTTCTCTCTGTTGATGGCCAGCTGGTACTGAAGACTCTCCACCTCTCTCTTCATCTGGGGAAGGTCCAAGTCCTCCATCTACACACATTATACACACATTACATAGTACACATTACATAGTACACACATTACATAGCACACATTACATAATACACACATTACAATATACACACATTACAATATACACACATTACATAGTACACACATTACACTCTGCTACCAGACATATCTATACATAGTCTACACTCTGCTACCAGACATATCTATACATAGTCTACACTCTGCTACCAGACATATCTATACATAGTCTACACTCTGCTACCAGACATATCTATATATAGTCTACACTCTGCTACCAGACATATCTATACATAGTCTACACTCTGCTACCAGACATATCTATACATAGTCTACACTCTGCTACCAGACATATCTATATATAGTCTACACTCTGCTACCAGACATATCTATACATAGTCTACACTCTGCTACCAGACATATCTATACATAGTCTACACTCTGCTACCAGACATATCTATATATAGTCTACACTCTGCTACCAGACAGGCTCCTATATGACCAGAACGTACGTGTGTGTGTGTGTGTGTGTGTGTGTGTGTGTGTGTGTGTGTGTGTGTGTGTGTGTGTGTGTGTGTGTGTGTGTGTGTGTGTGTGTGTGTGTGTGTCCGTGTGTGTGTGTGTGTGTGTGTGTGTGTGTGAGAGAGAGACTGAATAACTGGGTCATGTGCCTTTTATTAGGTCCTTTTGCTGAGCAGCCCCACCAGTAACAGATGTATTACATAGCTCAGCTATGATCATATATACATATAGACACTCAATACGAATACAGTGTACTTCTGATTAAATGGGGTTATATATTTATATAAGTCTATGATTGTGTTTATATATAATAATTTTTTTATAGTGTAAAATGATTATAGACGTCACTGATTCTCTGTTCTCCCGGTCTCCGCGCTCATCACCACTAGCTGCCGTTTCACTGAAGAAAACAAGTCGTTCTGTTCTTCAGTTCCGGTAAATCCCCCGATTTTTTTTTTTACAGAGAACACAACGTTAAATCCCCCGTTTTAACAGATAACGTTTAATGTAAAATGTCATGTCGAGACAACAAAGCCAGAGAGCGTTAGAGTGACGCAGCTGTCTCCGTGTTTTCATCTGCCCTATTTAAATAAACCAATAATCTCATCCTGGCCTGAAATAACACATTATCGCGATCAACAAAGAAAATAGCTGAACCTCGGGAGTTTATCTAGAGAATAGAAATGGCGTCAATATCCAGAGATGGCATTATGCTGATAAAAACCCCTTTAATAAATACACGTTATAAAACGGTAGAACCGTTGGCGCTGCTCTGTAGCTTTCGCGTTGTCCCTTATGAATGTTGTTCTGGAGGCAGATCTGCAGTGGTCACTCGCCAACACCGCCACAAAGTCATCAAATATGATTGTTAAACCCTAACCACTGTTTAACCTTAATGCCTAACATTATATTAAAGACCAAAAAACAAGCTCATTTTAGTTTTCAGGAATTTGTACACTACAGCCAATGTTTACATTACAGCTGGCCCATCTAAAGGGATTGACATGATATAGGCCGTATAGACGGTTACAGACCGAATGATGCTGCTACGAGACTGTTAACAGATTCATCACGGAAGGAGCGCCGGGGAGGTTCTGTGGTGTTTCTTACCGTTTTACCGGAGACCTGGTGGTTCTAGTCGTGAGGTTCTGATCCAGATGAGCTGCAGCGCTGGTTAGCCTTATGTTCCCAGACAGACGACACGCGATTTACCCCCCTCAAACTACCGAAAACAGTACAGTGGAGGTAA
>NW_026601424.1:28022-48022 GCF_029448725.1 Salvelinus fontinalis
AGTGTCTGATAGAGGAAGAGGATAGAGGGAGAAAGGGAGTGTCTGATAGAGGAAGAGGATAGAGAGAGAAAGGGAGTGTCTGATAGAGGAAGAGGATAGAGGGAGAAAGGGAGTGTCTGATAGAGGAAGAGGATAGAGGGAGAAAGGGAGTGTCTGATAGAGGGAGAAAGGGAGTGTCTGATAGAGGGAGAAAGGGAGTGTCTGATAGAGGGAGAAAGGGAGTGTCTGATAGAGGGAGAAAGGGAGTGTCTGATAGAGGAAGAGGATAGAGAGAGAAAGGGAGTGTCTGATAGAGGGAGAGGATAGAGGGAGAAAGGGAGTGTCTGATAGAGGAAGAGGATAGAGGGAGAAAGGGAGTGTCTGATAGAGGAAGAGGATAGAGGGAGAAAGGGAGTGTCTGATAGAGGAAGAGGATAGAGGGAGAAAGGGTGTGTCTGATAGAGGAAGAGGATAGAGAGAGAAAGGGAGTGTCTGATAGAGGAAGAGGATAGAGAGAGAAAGGGAGTGTCTGATAGAGGAAGAGGATAGAGAGAGAAAGGGAGTGTCTGATAGAGGAAGAGGATAGAGAGAGAAAGGGAGTGTCTGATAGAGGAAGAGGATAGAGGGAGAAAGGGAGTGTCTGATAGAGGAAGAGGATAGAGAGAGAAAGGGAGTGTCTGATAGAAGACAGGAGGATAGAGAGAGAAAGGGAGTGTCTGATAGAAGAGGATAGAGAGAGAAAGGGAGTGTCTGATAGAGGAAGAGGATAGAGAGAGAAAGGGAGTGTCTGATAGAAGACAGGAGGATAGAGAGAGAAAGGGAGTGTCTGATAGAGGAAGAGGATAGAGAGAGAAAGGGAGTGTCTGATAGAAGAGGATAGAGGGAGAAAGGGAGTGTCTGATAGAGGAAGAGGATAGAGAGAGAAAGGGAGTGTCTGATAGAAGACAAGAGGATAGAGGGAGAAAGGGAGTGTCTGATAGAGGAAGAGGATAGAGAGAGAAAGGGAGTGTCTGATAGCGGAAGAGGATAGAGAGAGAAAGGGAGTGTCTGATAGAGGAAGAGGATAGAGGGAGAAAGGGAGTGTCTGATAGAAGAAGAGGATAGAGAGAGAAAGGGAGTGTCTGATAGAAGACAAGAGGATAGAGAGAGAAAGGGAGTGTCCGATAGAGGAAGAGGATAGAGAGAGAAAGGGAGTGTCTGATAGAGGAAGAGGATAGAGGGAGAAAGGGAGTGTCTGATAGAGGAAGAGGATAGAGGGAGAAAGGGAGTGTCTGATAGAGGAAGAGGATAGAGGGAGAAAGGGAGTGTCTGATAGAGGAAGAGGATAGAGAGAGAAAGGGAGTGTCTGATAGAGGAAGAGGATAGAGGGAGAAAGGGAGTGTCTGATAGAGGAAGAGGATAGAGAGAGAAAGGGAGTGTCTGATAGAGGAAGAGGATAGAGAGAGAAAGGGAGTGTCTGATAGAGGAAGAGGATAGAGGGAGAAAGGGAGTGTCTGATAGAGGAAGAGGATAGAGGGAGAAAGGGAGTGTCTGATAGAGGAAGAGGATAGAGGGAGAAAGGGAGTGTCTGATAGAGGAAGAGGATAGAGGGAGAAAGGGAGTGTCTGATAGAGGAAGAGGATAGAGGGAGAAAGGGAGTGTCTGATAGAGGAAGAGGATAGAGAGAGAAAGGGAGTGTCTGATAGAGGAAGAGGATAGAGGGAGAAAGGGAGTGTCTGATAGAGGAAGAGGATAGAGAGAGAAAGGGAGTGTCTGATAGAGGAAGAGGATAGAGGGAGAAAGGGAGTGTCTGATAGAGGAAGAGGATAGAGAGAGAAAGGGAGTGTCTGATAGAGGAAGAGGATAGAGAGAGAAAGGGAGTGTCTGATAGAGGAAGAGGATAGAGGGAGAAAGGGAGTGTCTGATAGAGGAAGAGGATAGAGGGAGAAAGGGAGTGTCTGATAGAGGAAGAGGATAGAGGGAGAAAGGGAGTGTCTGATAGAGGAAGAGGATAGAGGGAGAAAGGGAGTGTCTGATAGAGGAAGAGGATAGAGGGAGAAAGGGAGTGTCTGATAGAGGAAGAGGATAGAGGGAGAAAGGGAGTGTCTGATAGAGGAAGAGGATAGAGGGAGAAAGGGAGTGTCTGATAGAGGAAGAGGATAGAGGGAGAAAGGGAGTGTCTGATAGAGGGAGAAAGGGAGTGTCTGATAGAGGAAGAGGATAGAGGGAGAAAGGGAGTGTCTGATAGAGGAAGAGGATAGAGGGAGAAAGGGAGTGTCTGATTGAGAAAGAGGATAGAGAGAGTGAGGCAGTTCCACAAGCAGACGACAGAAGCGGATTGATCTCTCTCGCGCTATATTCGGTCTTGTCTACCGGGAGATGCTCGAGCGTTCCTGATTTTTCCGCTCTAACCACCGCTAATTCCCGTTAGAGCTCGTTACCTCCACTGTACTGTTTTCGGTAGTTTGAGGGGGGTAAATCGCGTGTCGTCTGTCTGGGAACATAAGGCTAACCAGCGCTGCAGCTCATCTGGATCAGAACCTCACGACTAGAACCACCAGGTCTCCGGTAAAACGGTAAGAAACACCACAGAACCTCCCCGGCGCTCCTTCCGTGATGAATCTGTTAACAGTCTCGTAGCAGCATCATTCGGTCTGTAACCGTCTATACGGCCTATATCATGTCAATCCCTTTAGATGGGCCAGCTGTAATGTAAACATTGGCTGTAGTGTACAAATTCATGAAAACTAAAATGAGCTTGTTTTTTGGTCTTTAATATAATGTTAGGCATTAAGGTTAAACAGTGGTTAGGGTTTAACAATCATATTTGATGACTTTGTGGCGGTGTTGGCGAGTGACCACTGCAGATCTGCCTCCAGAACAACATTCATAAGGGACAACGCGAAAGCTACAGAGCAGCGCCAACGGTTCTACCGTTTTATAACGTGTATTTATTAAAGGGGTTTTTATCAGCATAATGCCATCTCTGGATATTGACGCCATTTCTATTCTCTAGATAAACTCCCGAGGTTCAGCTATTTTCTTTGTTGATCGCGATAATGTGTTATTTCAGGCCAGGATGAGATTATTGGTTTATTTAAATAGGGCAGATGAAAACACGGAGACAGCTGCGTCACTCTAACGCTCTCTGGCTTTGTTGTCTCGACATGACATTTTACATTAAACGTTATCTGTTAAAACGGGGGATTTAACGTTGTGTTCTCTGTAAAAAAAAAAATCGGGGGATTTACCGGAACTGAAGAACAGAACGACTTGTTTTCTTCAGTGAAACGGCAGCTAGTGGTGATGAGCGCGGAGACCGGGAGAACAGAGAATCAGTGACGTCTATAATCATTTTACACTATAAAAAAATTATTATATATAAACACAATCATAGACTTATATAAATATATAACCCCATTTAATCAGAAGTACACTGTATTCGTATTGAGTGTCTATATGTATATATGATCATAGCTGAGCTATGTAATACATCTGTTACTGGTGGGGCTGCTCAGCAAAAGGACCTAATAAAAGGCACATGACCCAGTTATTCAGTCTCTCTCTCACACACACACACACACACACACACACACACACACACGGACACACACACACACACACACACACACACACACACACACACACACACACACACACACACACACACACACACACACACACACACACACACACACACACACACACACACACACGTACGTTCTGGTCATATAGGAGCCTGTCTGGTAGCAGAGTGTAGACTATATATAGATATGTCTGGTAGCAGAGTGTAGACTATATATAGATATGTCTGGTAGCAGAGTGTAGACTATGTATAGATATGTCTGGTAGCAGAGTGTAGACTATGTATAGATATGTCTGGTAGCAGAGTGTAGACTATGTATAGATATGTCTGGTAGCAGAGTGTAATGTGTGTACTATGTAATGTGTGTATATTGTAATGTGTGTATATTGTAATGTGTGTATTATGTAATGTGTGCTATGTAATGTGTGTACTATGTAATGTGTGTATAATGTGTGTAGATGGAGGACTTGGACCTTCCCCAGATGAAGAGAGAGGTGGAGAGTCTTCAGTACCAGCTGGCCATCAACAGAGAGAAATCCTCCATCACTGTTACTGAGTAGGTAGTGTCCTTCTGTGTCCTTCTGGTCTCTATCCCAGTGTCCTTCTGGTCTCTATCCCAGTGTCCTTCTGGTCTATCCCAGTGTCCTTCTGGTCTCTACCCCAGTGTCCTTCTGGTCTCTACCCCAGTGTCTAGTCCTTCTGGTCTCTACCCCAGTGTCCTTCTGGTCTCTACCCCAGTGTCTAGTCCTTCTGGTCTCTACCCCAGTGTCTAGTCCTTCTGGTCTCTACCCCAGTGTCTAGTCCTTCTGGTCTCTATTCCAGTGTCTAGTCCTTCTGGTCTCTACCCCAGTGTCCTTCTGGTCTCTACCCCAGTGTCCTTCTGGTCTCTATCCCAGTGTCCTTCTGGTCTCTATCCCAGTGTCCTTCTGGTCTCTACCCCAGTGTCCTTCTGGTCTCTACCCCAGTGTCCTCCTGGTCTCTATCCCAGTGTCCTTCTGGTCTCTATCCCAGTGTCCTTCTGGTCTCTACCCCAGTGTCCTCCTGGTCTCTACCCCAGTGTCCTTCTGGTCTCTACCCCAGTGTCCTGGTCTCTATCCCAGTGTCCTTCTGGTCTCTACCCCAGTGTCCTTCTGGTCTCTACCCCAGTGTCCTGGTCTCTATCCTAGTGTCCTTCTGGTCTCTATCCCAGTGTCCTTCTGGTCTCTATCCCAGTGTCCTTCTGGTCTCTACCCCAGTGTCCTGGTCTCTATCCCAGTGTCCTTCTGGTCTCTACCCCAGTGTCCTTCTGGTCTCTACCCCAGTGTCCTTCTGGTCTCTATCCCAGTGTCATTCTGGTCTCTATCCCAGTGGCCTTCTGGTCTCTACCCCAGTGTCTAGTCCTTCTGGTCTCTACCCCAGTGTCCTTCTGGTCTCTATCCCAGTGTCTAGTCCTTCTGGTCTCTATCCCAGTGTCTAGTCCTTCTGGTCTCTATCCCAGTGTCCTTCTGGTCTCTACCCCAGTGTCTAGTCCTTCTGGTCTCTACCTCAGTGTCCTTCTGGTCTCTATCCCAGTGTCCTTCTGGTCTCTACCCCAGTGTCTAGTCCTTCTGGTCTCTACCCCAGTGTCCTTCTGGTCTCTATCCCAGTGTCTAGTCCTTCTAGTCTCTACCCCAGTGTCTAGTCCTTCTGGTCTCTACCCCAGTGTCCTTCTGGTCTCTATCCCAGTGTCTAGTCCTTCTAGTCTCTACCCCAGTGTCTAGTCCTTCTGGTCTCTATCCCAGTGTCCTTCTGGTCTCTATCCCAGTGTCTAGTCCTTCTAGTCTCTACCCCAGTGTCTAGTCCTTCTGGTCTATCCCAGTGTCTAGTCCTTCTGGTCTCTACCCCAGTGTCCTGGTCTCTATCCCAGTGTCCTTCTGGTCTCTATTCCAGTGTCTAGTCCTTCTGGTCTCTATCCCAGTGTCTAGTCCTTCTGGTCTATCCCAGTGTCTAGTCCTTCTGGTCTCTACCCCAGTGTCCTGGTCTCTATCCCAGTGTCCTTCTGGTCTCTATTCCAGTGTCTAGTCCTTCTGGTCTCTATCCCAGTGTCTAGTCCTTCTGGTCTCTATCCCAGTGTCCTTCTGGTCTCTATCCCAGTGTCCTTCTGGTCTCTACCCCAGTGTCCTTCTGGTCTCTACCCCAGTGTCTAGTCCTTCTGGTCTCTAGCAACCTTGTCTACATCCGGGATTCAAACCCATCGTGGGTTTTTAAAGGCAAATGTTTCCGCGTTCGGGGAGATCCTATTCACGGTAAACGCTGTCGGCCCAATCAGAACCTTTAAAAACACCTAGATCCTTAACCTGAGACCGGATTGAATCCCAGTGGATCGAGGGGTGTGGTCTAACAGGGTGTGTGTGTGTTCTCTTGGCAGGCTGGTGAAATGGATCGAGGGGTGTGTGTGTGACGACCCATTCCTGAACCCAGAGCTGATGAGGGCCAACCCCTGGGTGGAGAAAGGCAAATGTGTGATCCTCTAACGGACACACACACACGGATACACACACACACACACACACACGGATACACACACACACACACACCGACACAGACACACATTGAGAAACACACACGGATACACACACCAAGTTGTCCCGTCCTATTTATTTGTCCATGTCTATGGTTTTAGTTGAAAGTCGCCCCCTTCCTGTGAGCAACATGTCCTACATTGAAAGTAGTCCCCTTCCTGTGAGCAACATGTCCTACATTGAAAGTAGTCCCCTTCCTGTCAGCAACATGTCCTACATTGAAAGTAGTCCCCTTCCTGTGAGCAACATGTCCTACATTGAAAGTAGTCCCCTTCCTGTCAGCAACATGTCCTACATTGAAAGTAGTCCCCTTCCTGTCAGCAACATGTCCTACATTGAAAGTAGTCCCCTTCCTGTGCGCAACATGTCCTACATTGAAAATAGTCCCCTTCCTGTGAGCAACATGTCCTACATTGAAAGTAGTCCCCTTCCTGTCAGCAACATGTCCTACATTGAAAGCAGCTTTGCAGAGTTCATCTCAGAGCTTTGTTAAAGAACGAGATAGAAGATAGAAGTTTGTTGTTAACTGAATCACACTTTTTATCGGCTTTTTTCCACTGTCAATCAGAATACACTGTTTTTATTGGATGTTTCCACTGTCAATCAGAATACACTGTTTTTATTGGATGTTTCCACTGTCAATCAGAATACACTGTTTTTATTGGATGTTTCCACTGTCAATCAGAATACACTGTTTTTATTGGCTGTTTCCACTGTCAATCAAACATAATAAAGAGGTGGTTTGACAGATTGACTCGTGATAATTTATTGACTAACATTCTAACGTGTATGAGATGGAGTGTGTGTGTACGGTGTGTGTGTGTGTGTGTGTGTGTGTGTGTGTGTGTGTGTGTGAGTTATAGCAGTTCTCTGATGTAGATGTTGCGTCGCACGGCGTTGGACACGCCCTCGTTGAAACGGAACCACACGTCACTGTTGCCAACCGCTGTCCCCATGGCAACCTCCACACACACCTCACCTAGTGACAGAAAGAGACAGTTTACAGTTAAAACACACACAGATACACAGCCTCTACACATTCATATGAACAACGTTCCCTCTATGGGGCGACGCGCAGTAGCCCCCAGACTGAGACAGTAATATCAGCCCCCCAGACTGAGACAGTAGTATCAGCCCCCAGACTGAGACAGTAGTATCAGCCCCCAGACTGAGACAGTAATATCAGCCCCCAGACTGAGACAGTAGTATCAGCCCCCAGACTGAGACAGTAGTATCAGCCCCCAGACTGACAGACGTTAAATGTAATGTTCCCTGAATCAGAGATGCTACGTTAAATGTTCCCTGTACATTCTTATGAACACACTGTAGTTACCTGTAGCGGAGACCACCTGTGGTTTCTCCTTAGGGGCGACGGCTCGGCCAAAGAAATCCACCTCCGGCTGCAGAACACAACATTTTAGTAATTTAGCAGCGTCCTTATCCAGAGCCACAAATACTGTCATTAACCTGGTTTCAGAGTCTAATACACACCACCTGTCATTAACCTGGTTTCAGAGTCTAATACACACCACCTGTCATTAACCTGGTTTCAGAGTCTAATACACACCATCTGTTATTAACCTGGTTTCAGAGTCTAATACACACCACCTGTTATTAACCTGGTTTCAGAGTCTAATACACACCATCTGTCATTAACCTGGTTTCAGAGTCTAATACACACCACCTGTCATTAACCTGGTTTCAGAGTCTAATACACACCATCTGTCATTAACCTGGTTTCAGAGTCTAATACACACCACCTGTCATTAACCTGGTTTCAGAGTCTAATACACACCACCTGTCATTAACCTGGTTTCAGAGTCTAATACACACCACCTGTTATTAACCTGGTTTCAGAGTCTAATACACACCACCTGTCATTAACCTGGTTTCAGAGTCTAATACACACCACCTGTCATTAACCTGGTTTCAGAGTCTAATACACACCACCTGTCATTAACCTGGTTTCAGAGTCTAATACACACCACCTGTCATTAACCTGGTTTCAGAGTCTAATACACACCACCTGTCATTAACCTGGTTTCAGAGTCTAATACACACCACCTGTCATTAACCTGGTTTCAGAGTCTAATACACACCACCTGTCATTAACCTGGTTTCAGAGTCTAATACACACCACCTGTCATTAACCTGGTTTCAGAGTCTAATACACACCATCTGTTATTAACCTGGTTTCAGAGTCTAATACACACCATCTGTCATTAACCTGGTTTCAGAGTCTAATACACACCATCTGTTATTAACCTGGTTTCAGAGTCTAATACACACCATCTGTCATTAACCTGGTTTCAGAGTCTAATACACACCACCTGTCATTAACCTGGTTTCAGAGTCTAATACACACCACCTGTCATTAACCTGGTTTCAGTCTAATACACACCATCTGTCATTAACCTGGTTTCAGAGTCTAATACACACCACCTGTTATTAACCTGGTTTCAGTCTAATACACACCATCTGTCATTAACCTGGTTTCAGAGTCTAATACACACCACCTGTCATTAACCTGGTTTCAGAGTCTAATACACACCACCTGTCATTAACCTGGTTTCAGAGTCTAATACACACCACCTGTCATTAACCTGGTTTCAGAGTCTAATACACACCACCTGTCATTAACCTGGTTTCAGAGTCTAATACACACCATCTGTTATTAACCTGGTTTCAGAGTCTAATACACACCATCTGTCATTAACCTGGTTTCAGAGTCTAATACACACCATCTGTTATTAACCTGGTTTCAGAGTCTAATACACACCATCTGTCATTAACCTGGTTTCAGAGTCTAATACACACCACCTGTCATTAACCTGGTTTCAGAGTCTAATACACACCACCTGTCATTAACCTGGTTTCAGTCTAATACACACCATCTGTCATTAACCTGGTTTCAGAGTCTAATACACACCACCTGTCATTAACCTGGTTTCAGAGTCTAATACACACCACCTGTTATTAACCTGGTTTCAGAGTCTAATACACACCATCTGTCATTAACCTGGTTTCAGAGTCTAATACACACCATCTGTTATTAACCTGGTTTCAGAGTCTAATACACACCATCTGTCATTAACCTGGTTTCAGTCTAATACACACCATCTGTTATTAACCTGGTTTCAGTCTAATACACACCATCTGTCATTAACCTGGTTTCAGTCTAATACACACCACCTGTCATTAACCTGGTTTCAGAGTCTAATACACACCACCTGTCATTAACCTGGTTTCAGAGTCTAATACACACCATCTGTCATTAACCTGGTTTCAGAGTCTAATACACACCATCTGTTATTAACCTGGTTTCAGAGTCTAATACACACCACCTGTTATTAACCTGGTTTCAGAGTCTAATACACACCATCTGTCATTAACCTGGTTTCAGAGTGTAATACACACCATCTGTCATTAACCTGGTTTCAGAGTCTAATACACACCACCTGTCATTAACCTGGTTTCAGAGTCTAATACACACCATCTGTCATTAACCTGGTTTCAGAGTCTAATACACACCACCTGTCATTAACCTGGTTTCAGAGTCTAATACACACCATATGTCATTAACCTGGTTTCAGAGTCTAATACACACCACCTGTCATTAACCTGGTTTCAGAGTCTAATACACACCACCTGTCATTAACCTGGTTTCAGAGTCTAATACACCATCTGTCATTAACCTGGTTTCAGAGTCTAATACACACCATCTGTCATTAACCTGGTTTCAGAGTCTAATACACACCACCTGTCATTAACCTGGTTTCAGAGTCTAATACACACCACCTGTCATTAACCTGGTTTCAGAGTCTAATACCCACCACCTGTCGTTAACCTGGTTTCAGAGTCTAATACACACCATCTGTCATTAACCTGGTTTCAGAGTCTAATACACACCATCTGTCATTAACCTGGTTTCAGTCTAATACACACCATCTGCCATTAACCTGGTTTCAGAGTCTAATACACACCACCTGTCATTAACCTGGTTTCAGAGTGTAATACACACCATCTGTCATTAACCTGGTTTCAGAGTCTAATACACACCATCTGTCATTAACCTGGTTTCAGAGTCTAATACACACCACCTGTCATTAACCTGGTTTCAGAGTGTAATACACACCACCTGTCATTAACCTGGTTTCAGAGTCTAATACACACCATCTGTCATTAACCTGGTTTCAGAGTCTAATACACACCATCTGTCTTTAACCTGGTTTCAGAGTCTAATACACACCATCTGTCTTTAACCTGGTTTCAGAGTCTAATACACACCACCTGTCATTAACCTGGTTTCAGAGTCTAATACACACCATCTGTCATTAACCTGGTTTCAGAGTCTAATACACACCATCTGTCATTAACCTGGTTTCAGTCTAATACACACCATCTGCCATTAACCTGGTTTCAGAGTCTAATACACACCACCTGTCATTAACCTGGTTTCAGAGTCTAATACACACCATCTGTTATTAACCTGGTTTCAGAGTCTAATACACACCACCTGTCATTAACCTGGTTTCAGAGTCTAATACACACCACCTGTCATTAACCTGGTTTCAGAGTCTAATACACACCATCTGTTATTAACCTGGTTTCAGAGTCTAATACACACCATCTGTCATTAACCTGGTTTCAGAGTCTATTACACACCATCTGTCATTAACCTGGTTTCAGTCTAATACACACCATCTGCCATTAACCTGGTTTCAGAGTCTAATACACACCACCTGTCATTAACCTGGTTTCAGAGTGTAATACACACCATCTGTCATTAACCTGGTTTCAGAGTCTAATACACACCATCTGTCTTTAACCTGGTTTCAGAGTCTAATACACACCATCTGTCATTAACCTGGTTTCAGTCTAATACACACCATCTGCCATTAACCTGGTTTCAGAGTCTAATACACACCATCTGTCATTAACCTGGTTTCAGTCTAATACACACCATCTGCCATTAACCTGGTTTCAGAGTCTAATACACACCACCTGTCATTAACCTGGTTTCAGAGTCTAATACACACCATCTGTTATTAACCTGGTTTCAGAGTCTAATACACACCACCTGTCATTAACCTGGTTTCAGAGTCTAATACACACCACCTGTCATTAACCTGGTTTCAGAGTCTAATACACACCATCTGTTATTAACCTGGTTTCAGAGTCTAATACACACCATCTGTTATTAACCTGGTTTCAGAGTCTACTACACACCATCTGTCATTAACCTGGTTTCAGAGTCTAATACACACCACCTGTCATTAACCTGGTTTCAGAGTCTAATACACACCATCTGTCATTAACCTGGTTTCAGAGTCTAATACACACCATCTGTCATTAACCTGGTTTCAGTCTAATACACACCACCTGTCATTAACCTGGTTTCAGAGTCTAATACACACCACCTGTCATTAACCTGGTTTCAGAGTCTAATACACACCATCTGTCATTAACCTGGTTTCAGAGTCTAATACACACCATCTGTCATTAACCTGGTTTCAGAGTCTAATACACACCATCTGTCATTAACCTGGTTTCAGAGTCTAATACACACCACCTGTCATTAACCTGGTTTCAGAGTTTAATACACACCACCTGTCATTAACCTGGTTTCAGTCTAATACACACCATCTGTCATTAACCTGGTTTCAGTCTAATACACACCATCTGTTATTAACCTGGTTTCAGTCTAATACACACCACCTGTCATTAACCTGGTTTCAGAGTCTAATACACACCACCTGTCATTAACCTGGTTTCAGAGTCTAATACACACCATCTGTCATTAACCTGGTTTCAGAGTCTAATACACACCATCTGTCATTAACCTGGTTTCAGAGTCTAATACACACCACCTGTCATTAACCTGGTTTCAGAGTCTAATACACACCATCTGTTATTAACCTGGTTTCAGAGTCTAATACACACCATCTGTCATTAACCTGGTTTCAGAGTCTAATACAAACCACCTGTCATTAACCTGGTTTCAGAGTCTAATACACACCATCTGTTATTAACCTGGTTTCAGAGTCTAATACACACCATCTGTCATTAACCTGGTTTCAGAGTCTAATACACACCATCTGTCATTAACCTGGTTTCAGAGTGTAATACACACCACCTGTCATTAACCTGGTTTCAGAGTCTAATACACACCATCTGTCATTAACCTGGTTTCAGAGTCTAATACACACCACCTGTCATTAACCTGGTTTCAGAGTCTACTACACACCATCTGTCATTAACCTGGTTTCAGAGTCTAATACACACCATCTGTCATTAACCTGGTTTCAGAGTCTAATACACACCATCTGTCATTAACCTGGTTTCAGAGTCTAATACACACCACCTGTTATTAACCTGGTTTCAGAGTCTAATACACACCATCTGTCATTAACCTGGTTTCAGAGTCTAATACACACCACCTGTCATTAACCTGGTTTCAGAGTCTAATACACACCATCTGTCATTAACCTGGTTTCAGAGTCTAATACACACCACCTGTCATTAACCTGGTTTCAGAGTCTAATACACACCATCTGTTATTAACCTGGTTTCAGAGTCTAATACACACCATCTGTCATTAACCTGGTTTCAGAGTCTAATACACACCACCTGTCATTAACCTGGTTTCAGAGTCTAATACACACCATCTGTCATTAACCTGGTTTCAGGGTCTAATACACACCATCTGTCATTAACCTGGTTTCAGAGTTTAATACACACCACCTGTCATTAACCTGGTTTCAGTCTAATACACACCACCTGTCATTAACCTGGTTTCAGAGTCTAATACACACCACCTGTCATTAACCTGGTTTCAGAGTCTAATACACACCATCTGTTATTAACCTGGTTTCAGAGTCTAATACACACCATCTGTCATTAACCTGGTTTCAGAGTCTAATACACACCATCTGTCATTAACCTGGTTTCAGAGTCTAATACACACCACCTGTCATTAACCTGGTTTCAGAGTCTAATACACACCACCTGTCATTAACCTGGTTTCAGAGTCTAATACACACCATCTGTCATTAACCTGGTTTCAGAGTCTAATACACACCACCTGTCATTAACCTGGTTTCAGAGTCTAATACACACCACATGTCATTAACCTGGTTTCAGAGTCTAATACACACCATCTGTTATTAACCTGGTTTCAGAGTCTAATACACACCACCTGTCATTAACCTGGTTTCAGAGTCTAATACACACCACCTGTCATTAACCTGGTTTCAGAGTCTAATACACACCACCTGTCATTAACCTGGTTTCAGAGTCTAATACACACCACCTGTCATTAACCTGGTTTCAGAGTCTAATACACACCATCTGTTATTAACCTGGTTTCAGAGTCTAATACACACCACCTGTTATTAACCTGGTTTCAGAGTCTAATACACACCATCTGTCATTAACCTGGTTTCAAAGCTCCTGGGATCTGGCCTCATCTCTCTCTCTCTCCATCCCTCCATCTTTCTCTCAGTCTCTCCCTCTCTCTCTCTCTCTCTATCCCTCCATCTTTCTCTCAGTCTCTCCCTCTCTCTCTCTCTCTCCATCCCTCCATCTTTCTCTCCCTCCCTCCCGCCCGCCCTCTCTCCATCCCTCCATCTTTCTCTCAGTCTCTCCCTCCCTCCCTCTCTCTCTATCCCTCCATCTTTCTCTCAGTCTCTCCCTCTCTCTCTCTCTCTCCATCCCTCCATCTTTCTCTCCCTCCCTCCCGCCCGCCCTCTCTCCATCCCTCCATCTTTCTCTCAGTCTCTCCCTCCCTCCCTCTCTCTCCATCCCTCCATCTTTCTCTCAGTCTCTCCCTCCCTCCCTCTCTCTCCATCCCTCCATCTTTCTCTCCCTCCCTCCCTCTCTCTCTCTCTCTCTCCATCCCTCCATCTTTCTCTGTCTCTCCCTCCCTCCCTCTCTCTCCATCCCTCCATCTTTCTCTCAGTCTCTCTCTCCCTCCCTCTCTCTCTCCATCCCTCCATCTTTCTCTCAGTCTCTCCCTCCCTCTCTCTCTCCATCCCTCCATCTTTCTCTCCCTCCCTCCCGCCCGCCCTCTCTTTCTCTCTCTCCATCTTTCTCTCGACTATTTGCATTGGCCCCTCCCCCACACCGCTGCTACTCTCTGTTGTCATCATCTATGCATAGTCACTTTAATAATAACTACCTACATGTACATACTACCTCAACTAACCAATGCCCCAGCACATTGACTCTGTACCGGTACCCCCCCCTGTATATAGTCTCCACATTGACTCTACCGGTACCCCCTGTATATAGTCTCCACATTGACTCTACCGGTACCCCCTGTATATAGCCTCCACATTGACTCTACCGGTACCCCCTGTATATAGTCTCCACATTGACTCTACCGGTACCCCCTGTATATAGTCTCCACATTGACTCTGTACCGGTACCCCCTGTATATAGTCTCCACATTGACTCTACTGGTACCCCCTGTATATAGTCTCCACATTGACTCTGTACCGGTACCTCCTGTATATAGTCTCCACATTGACTCTGTACCGGTGCCCCCTGTATATAGCCTCCACATTGACTCTGTACCGGTACACCCTGTATATAGTCTCCACATTGACTCTGTACCGGTACCCCCTGTATATAGCCTCCACATTGACTCTGTACCAGTACCCCCTGTATATAGCCTCCACATTGACTCTGTACCGGTACCCCCTGTATATAGCCTCCACATTGACTCTGTACCGGTACCTCCTGTATATAGTCTCCACATTGACTCTACCGGTACCCCCTGTATATAGTCTCCACATTGACTCTACCGGTACCCCCTGTATATAGCCTCCACATTGACTCTACCGGTACCCCCTGTATATAGTCTCCACATTGACTCTACCGGTACCCCCTGTATATAGTCTCCACATTGACTCTGTACCGGTACCCCCTGTATATAGTCTCCACATTGACTCTACTGGTACCCCCTGTATATAGTCTCCACATTGACTCTGTACCGGTACCTCCTGTATATAGTCTCCACATTGACTCTGTACCGGTGCCCCCTGTATATAGCCTCCACATTGACTCTGTACCGGTACACCCTGTATATAGTCTCCACATTGACTCTGTACCGGTACCCCCTGTATATAGCCTCCACATTGACTCTGTACCAGTACCCCCTGTATATAGCCTCCACATTGACTCTGTACCGGTACCCCCTGTATATAGCCTCCACATTGACTCTGTACCGGTACCTCCTGTATATAGTCTCCACATTGTCTCTGTACCGGTACCCCCTGTATATAGCCTCCACATTGACTCTGTACCGGTACCCCCTGTATATAGCCTCCACATTGACTCTGTACCGGTACCCCCCTGTATATAGCCTCCACATTGACTCTGTACCGGTACCCCCTGTATATAGCCTCCACATTGACTCTGTACCGGTACCCCCTGTATATAGCCTCCACATTGACTCTGTACCGGTACCCCCTGTATACAGCCTCCACATTGACTCTACCGGTACCCCCTGTATACAGCCTCCACATTGACTCTGTACCGGTACCCCCTGTATATAGCCTCCACATTGACTCTGTACCGGTACCCCCTGTATACAGCCTCCACATTGACTCTGTACCGGTACCCCCTGTATATAGCCTCCACATTGACTCTACCGGTACCCCCCCCCCCCCCCCCCTGTATATAGCCTCCACATTGACTCTGTACCGGTACCCCCTGTATATAGCCTCCACATTGACTCTGTACCGGTGCCTCCTGTATATAGCCTCCACATTGACTCTGTACCGGTACCCCCTGTATATAGCCTCCACATTGACTCTGTACCGGTGCCCCCTGTATATAGCCTCCACATTGACTCTGTACCGGTACCCCCTGTATATAGCCTCCACACTGACTCTGTACCGGTACCCCCTGTATATAGCCTCCACATTGACTCTGTACCGGTACCCCCTGTATATAGCCTCCACACTGACTCTGTACCGGTACCCCCTGTATATAGCCTCCACATTGACTCTGTACCGGTACCCCCTGTATATAGCCTCCACATTGACTCTGTACCGGTACCCCCTGTATATAGCCTCCACACTGACTCTGTACCAGTACCCCCTGTATATAGCCTCCACATTGACTCTGTACCGGTACCCCCTGTATATAGCCTCCACATTGACTCTGTACCGGTACCCCCTGTATATAGCCTCCACATTGACTCTGTACCAGTACCCCCTGTATATAGTCTCCACATTGACTCTGTACCGGTACCCCTGTATATAGCCTCCACATTGACTCTGTATCGGTACCCCCTGTATATAGCCTCCACATTGACTCTGTACCGGTACCCCCTGTATATAGCCTCCACATTGACTCTGTACCGGTACCCCCTGTATATAGCCTCCACACTGACTCTGTACCGGTACCCCCTGTATATAGCCTCCACACTGACTCTGTACCGGTACCCCCTGTATATAGCCTCCACATTGACTCTGTACCGGTACCCCCTGTATATAGCCTCCACATTGACTCTGTACCGGTACCCCCTGTATATAGCCTCCACATTGACTCTGTACCGGTACCCCCTGTATATAGTCTCCACATTGACTCTACCGGTACCCCCTGTATATAGCCTCCACATTGACTCTGTACCGGTGCCCCCTGTATATAGCCTCCACATTGACTCTATACCGGTACCCCCCTGTATATAGCCTCCACATTGACTCTGTACCGGTACCCCCTGTATATAGCCTCCACATTGACTCTGTACCGGTACCACCTGTATATAGCCTCCACATTGACTCTGTACCGGTACACCCTGTATATAGCCTCCACGTTGACTCTGTACCGGTACCCCCTGTATATAGCCTCCACATTGACTCTATACCAGTACCCCCTGTATATAGCCTCCACATTGACTCTGTACCGGTACCCCCTGTATATAGCCTCCACATTGACTCAGTACCGGTACCCCCTGTATATAGTCTCCACATTGTTATTTTACTGCTGATCTTTAATTACTTGTTACTTTTATCTCTTATACTTATCAGGATTTTTTTTAAACTGCACTGTTGGTTCGGGCTGTAAATCAGCGTTTCACTGTGAGGTACCTGTCACTAATAAAATTTGGCACATGTCACTAATAAAATTGGATTTGATCTAGGATATAACTGTCCATATAATCTGATTCATTCTGATCTAGGATCAGATCCATATTATCTGATTCATTCTGATCTAGGATCAGATCCATATAATCTGATTCATTCTGATCTAGGATCAGATCCATATAATCTGATTCATTCTGATCTAGGATCAGATCCATATTATCTGATTCATTCTGATCTAGGATCAGATCCATATAATCTGATTCATTCTGATCTAGGATCAGATCCATATAATCTGATTCATTCTGATCTAGGATCAGATCCATATAATCTGATTCATTCTGATCTAGGATCAGATCCATATAATCTGATTCATTCTGATCTAGGATCAGATCCATATTATCTGATTCATTCTGATCTAGGATCAGATCCATATAATCTGATTCATTCTGATCTAGAATCAGATCCATATAATCTGATTCATTCTGATCTAGGATCAGATCAATATAATCTGATTCATTCTGATCTAGGATCAGATCCATATAATCTGATTCATTCTGATCTAGGATCAGATCCATATAATCTGATTCATTCTGATCTAGGATCAGATCCATATAATCTGATTCATTCTGATCTAGGATCAGATCCATATAATATGATACATTCTGATCTAAGATCAGATCCGCCCCCGTGCATATTATCTGATTCATTCTGATCTAGGATCTGATGTAAAAGGACAATTACTCTGAGATGCTGTGTGAATCCTCTATTCAAATAGAGGTGTGTGAATACTGTGTGTGTGAATACCGGTAATCCTCTTTTCAAAAAAAGGTGTGTGAATACTGGTAATCCTCTATTCAAATAGAGGTGTGTGAATACTGGTAATCCTCTATTCAAATAGAGGTGTGTGAATACTGGTAATCCTCTATTCAAATAGAGATGTGTGAATACTGGTAATCCTCTATTCAAATAGAGGTGTGTGAATACTGGTAATCCTCTATTCAAATAGAGGTGTGTGAATACCGGTAATCCTCTTTTCAAATAGAGGTGTGTGAATACCGGTAATCCTCTTTTCAAATAGAGGTGTGTGAATACTGGTAATCCTCTTTTCAAATAGAGGTGTGTGAATACTGGTAATCCTCTATTCAAATAGAGGTGTGTGAATACTGGTAATCCTCTATTCAAATAGAGGTGTGTGAATACTGGTAATCCTCTATTCAAATAGAGGTGTGTGAATACTGGTAATCCTCTATTCAAATAGAGGTGTGTGAATACTGGTAATCCTCTATTCAAATAGAGGTGTGTGAATACTGGTAATCCTCTATTCAAATAGAGGTGTGTGAATACTGGTAATCCTCTATTCAAATAGAGGTGTGTGAATACTGGTAATCCTCTATTCAAATAGAGGTGTGTGAATACTGGTAATCCTCTATTCAAATAGAGGTGTGTGAATACTGGTAATCCTCTATTCAAATAGAGGGTTGTGAATACTGGTAATCCTCTATTCAAATAGAGGTGTGTGAATACCGGTAATCCTCTTTTCAAATAGAGGTGTGTGAATACTGGTAATCCTCTATTCAAATAGAGGTGTGTGAATACTGGTAATCCTCTATTCAAATAGAGGTGTGTGAATACCGGTAATCCTCTATTCAAATAGAGGTGTGTGAATACTGGCAATCCTCTATTCAAATAGAGGTGTGTGAATACTGTGTGTGTGAATACTGGTAATCCTCTATTCAAATAGAGGTGTGTGAATACTGGTATTTCTCTATTCAAATAGAGGTGTGTGAATACTGGTATTTCTCTATTCAAATAGAGGTGTGTGAATACTGTGTGTGTGAATACTGGTAATCCTCTATTCAAAAAGAGGTGTGCGAATACTGGTAATCCTTTTATCAAATAGAGGTGTGTGAATACTGTGTGTGTGAATACTGGTACTCCTCTATTCAAATAGAGGAGTGAAAACCGGTAATCCTCTTTTCAAATAGAGGTGTGAATACAGGTAATCCTCTTTTCAAATAGAGGTGTGAATACTGCAAATCCTCTATTCACATAGAGGTGTGTGAATACTATGTGTGTGAATACCGGTAATCCTCTATTCAAATAGAGGTGTGTGAATACTGGTAATCCTCTATTCAAATAGAGGTGTGTGAATACTGGTAATCCTCTATTCAAATAGAGGTGTGTGAATACTGGTAATCCTCTATTCAAATAGAGGTGTGTGAATACTGGTAATCCTCTATTCAAATAGAGGTGTGTGAATAATGGTAATCCTCTATTCAAATAGAGGTGTGTGAATACTGGTAATCCTCTATTCAAATAGAGGTGTGTGAATACTGGTAATCCTCTATTCAAATAGAGGTGTGTGAATACTGTGTGTGTGAATACTGGTAATCCTCTATTAAAATAGAGGTGTGTGAATACTGGTAATCCTCTATTCAAATAGTGGTGTGTGAATACTGTGTGTGTGAATACCGGTAATACTCTATTCAAATAGAGGTGTGTGAATACTGGTAATCCTCTTCAAACAGAGGTGTGAATACTGTGTGTGTGAATACTGGTAATCCTCTTTTCAAATAGAGGTGTGTGAATACTGGTAATCCTCTTTTCAAATAGAGGTGTGTGAATACTGTGTGTGTGAATACTGGTAATCCCCTTCAAATAGAGGTGTGTGAATACTGGTAATCCTCTTTTCAAATAGAGGTGTGTGAATACTGGTAATCCTCTTTTCAAATAGAGGTGTGTGAATACTGTGTGTGTGAATACTGGTAATCCTCTATTCAAATAGAGGTGTGTAAATACTGGTAATCCTCTATTCAAATA
>NW_026601425.1:0-52342 GCF_029448725.1 Salvelinus fontinalis
CAACTGTTGTACCCCATCAGAACCCCAAATAAGCTTTTTTTACTTCAATGTTTAGAAACAATGTAAATCAACACTGTATAGCCTCAACGTGGTTAAAACTATAATGTTGATATCATGGATGGTCAGTCCTTTCATCCATAGGTCTGTCTATGAATTTGAGAGTAGTTAAATGTCTCCAGGCCCATCATCATCTTATTAGCAAAACAGTGGTGGAATGACTGCTTTGTTATTGTTTCAACTGCAGGTTGGTTGATTGATGTGTTTTTTTTAAAGGGACAACCTAGTATTTAAACAGCAACAAAATGGCTGCCTTGAGACTTGGTTTGGTTAACAGCTGAGGGATGGGGGCTGGAGAAATGTAACCACTCTCAAAATCATAGAGAATGCTATTGTAGCATTCTCTAGCGACCTCGTCAAGAAGTTCAGACATCTTGGCGTAACAGTTATAAGGTGTTGGCTTGACAGTCACTGGACCCAGGTTTGAGTTCAGCTCAGGGCTGCCCCCCGAATTCACTACACTATGAATACAAGGACTGGCAATGCATGATGTCATAATGATAGTTTAACCAGGTTTCTAGGATATATATTATATTCTAGAATTCATCCATGATGTCATAATGATAGTTTAACCAGGTTTCTAGGCTATATAGTATATTCTAGAATTCATCCATGATGTCATAGTGATAGTTTAACCAGGTTTCTAGGCTATATAGTATATTCTAGAATTCACCCATGATGTCATAGTGATAGTTTAACCAGGTTTCTAGGCTATATAGTATATTCTAGAATTCACCCATGATGTCATAGTGATAGTTTAACCAGGTTTCTAGGCTATATAGTATATTCTAGAATTGCCAGTGAAGATTTCCTGTGGGGGAAAATTTTTAGAGCTGTTGATAAGTCATTGTATAATATTCAGCCAATTTTTTTATGCCCTTACATTAAAGGCAAGACATACCTAGATTCAATTACTTTAATGAATTGGTTTGAAACCTTTGTTTTAAACCCTTCTCAAAGTTGGTGCCTTGACGGATTTGTAAGAAATGGTTTGTCATGAAACACTATTTACTTATTCATTTAAATGTAACCTTTATTTAACTAGGCAAGTCAGTTGTGAACAAAATCTTATTTACAATGACTGCCTACCCCGGAAGACGCTGGGCCAATTGTGATACAGCCTGGATTTGATCCAGGGTGTCTGTAGTGGCGCCTCAAACCCTGAGATGCAGTGTCCGCTGCGCCACTCGGGAGCCCCAAAATCATGTTCTAGTGCTGTCCCCAACTAAAATACATCCTGGTCAACCAAGAGTCATCTGTTCTTTCTACCAATCGCCCCATGTGTTTTTATAAGATCTATATGTACTGAACTTGTCTGATGCTTTAAGCACGCTGTTTGATTAAATAAATTATACACACAAATTACTAAAGGGAGCCGGTCATCACTATAACCAGACCAGAGGGAGCCGGTTGTCAACACAACCTGACCAGAGGGAGCCGGTCGTCAACACAACCTGACCAGAGGGAGCCGGTCGTCAACACAACCTGACCAGAGGGAGCCGGTCGTCAACACAACCCGACCAGAGGGAGCCGGTCGTCAACATAACCCGACCAGAGGGAGCCGGTCGTCAACACAACCCGACCAGAGGGAGCCGGTCGTCAACACAACCCGACCAGAGGGAGCCGGTCGTCAACACAACCCGACCAGAGGGAGCCGGTCGTCAACACAACCCGACCAGAGGGAGCCGGTCGTCAACACAACCCGACCAGAGGGAGCCGGTCGTCAACACAACCCGACCAGAGGGAGCCGGTCGTCAACACAACCCGACCAGAGGGAGCCGGTCGTCAACACAACCCGACCAGAGGGAGCCGGTCGTCAACACAACCCGACCAGAGGGAGCCGGTCGTCAACACAACCCGACCAGAGGGAGCCGGTCGTCAACACAACCCGACCAGAGGGAGCCGGTCGTCAACACAACCCGACCAGAGGGAGCCGGTCGTCAACACAACCCGACCAGAGGGAGCCGGTCGTCAACACAACCCGACCAGAGGGAGCCGGTCGTCAACACAACCCGACCAGAGGGGGCCGGTCGTCAACACAACCCGACCAGAGGGGGCCGGTCGTCAACACAACCCGACCAGAGGGGGCCGGTCGTCAACACAACCCGACCAGAGGGAGCCGGTCGTCAACACAACCCGACCAGAGGGAGCCGGTCGTCAACACAACCCGACCAGAGGGAGCCGGTCGTCAACACAACCCGACCAGAGGGAGCCGGTCGTCAACACAACCCGACCAGAGGGAGCCGGTCGTCAACACAACCCGACCAGAGGGAGCCGGTCGTCAACACAACCCGACCAGAGGGAGCCGGTCGTCAACACAACCCGACCAGAGGGAGCCGGTCGTCAACACAACCCGACCAGAGGGAGCCGGTCGTCAACACAACCCGACCAGAGGGAGCCGGTCGTCAACACAACCCGACCAGAGGGGGCCGGTCGTCAACACAACCCGACCAGAGGGAGCCGGTCGTCAACACAACCCGACCAGAGGGAGCCGGTCGTCAACACAACCCGACCAGAGGGAGCCGGTCGTCAACACAACCCGACCAGAGGGAGCCGGTCGTCAACACAACCCGACCAGAGGGAGCCGGTCGTCAACACAACCCGACCAGAGGGAGCCGGTCGTCAACACAACCCGACCAGAGGGAGCCGGTCGTCAACACAACCCGACCAGAGGGAGCCGGTCGTCAACACAACCCGACCAGAGGGAGCCGGTCGTCAACACAACCCGACCAGAGGGAGCCGGTCGTCAACACAACCCGACCAGAGGGAGCCGCTCGTCAACATAACCCGACTAGAGGGAGCCGGTCGTCAACACAACCTGACCAGAGGGAGCCGGTCGTCAACACAACCCGACCGGAGGAAGTCCCCCCTCCGCTGCTGGACTTCGTAAATTCTGCCGTTCTGCTCCTGAAGTTTTCAGTAATAGTCTACAGATAGATAGACTAATAGACTAGTAATAGACTACACCATCAGTCTGCAACCTTTTCCAGTTGGAGTGCCAATTTATCTGACCATTTCTACCAATCTGCGTGCCAGTTATGATTTTCATATGCACATTTTACTGGAACAGTTTCATTTAATTTATAATAGTATCTCAAAATTATTGTCTGTGATTAATCTACAATCTATCTAAATGAAAATTATACAAATATAAATAACTTTTATTGCCATTGCCAACTATGTAAAAAAAATAGCCTACATAAAGCCAACAAATAAAAACATTGCATTCTGCAGGTAGAAAATATCCTGATGGAAATAAATATCCTAGAAATCACATTGGCTGCACATGGCCTGTCTACTACAAACTTGAAACATTGTATCAACTATCAACTGGGTCAGGAAACTCGGATAGCAAGCTTGCAACATTATATGAAATATTCTAGGCCCTCAGTTTCCTGCTCCAGTGAGTTCTGGACAGTAATCAGGTATTTTATGACATTTCCACTGGATCAGAGCATTACATTTTTCCCTTTTTATGCCGTGTGTTTATCGAAATGGCGAGAGCTGGAAATATTTTACAAAAATACTTTGAGGAACTATTGTCATTCGCAATTGATTGTGATTAGACTTTGTTTACTTGCTGTTTGGAGGTGAAGAAAAATTTATTTTGAGAAGCTCCACAACTCATTAGTGGTGCAGCTTTAAGACAATGAGAAATACTATCAGACATCCCCAAATGGGCACATTTATAGGCCTACATTTGTGTGCAGGCCAGTTAGACTAGTCCTACGTCTATATGTGTAACCAGGTAGACTAGTCCTACTTCTATATGTGTAACCAGGTAGACTAGTCCTACTACTATATGGGTAATCAGGTGTGCGTCCTTACTCAACATTGACAGGAGTGTTTCATACAAAAGACAATGAATAAATTGACAAAGCTGACGCATCTTGCGGGGTCAGGTCTGGGTGGTCTGCCAGGGGCCGTTTCATTTAGTATTCGTTTGGGTCGGCTGGGGAATGATTGTATTTCCCCATAGTATGTTGTTCCGAAGTTGTTCGACTGAAAGGGAGTGTAACTTTGATTATAATTACTCTTCCCTTAAGGAGGGAATCGAAGTTCAACACCTGTTTGTCCCCGCCCTTTCCTGGGTTGGTGAAGAGCGGCATTACATTTTAAGGAATAAATCCAAGCCTCACTCTCATCACCTGTGGACGGTGGTGCTTCCAGCGGGGCGTGGATTTAATAGTATGTTGTACCTAGTTTCCCTCCTTCAGGGAACAGTAGTTATAGTCATAACGTTACGCTTGTCATATGAACTTCAACTTTTTTTGTATTCTGAAATGCAACAGTTTTCATGGGCACAGAAATACTAAATAATTTCAGAGTTTGCTAAATCCAATGGTTTTTAACTGAGTCATCTTGTAATCCAAGATGGTGTAGCATTAAGACCTGTTTGTTGTAAATGGTATGTATTTTTCGTCTTTTTTTGTATATATTGCAATATATTTAAATCTTTTTCCATTTTTAAATTAAATATACCTTCCGGCGACCCGCCTCACCCAATATGATACGGATCAGCAAATTTTTTTTTAGACCTTATAGCTAGAACCTCCATCAGCAGCTAGCCCTCAGAAGCTAACCAGCTAATTAGCTACTAGATATTTAGTCATTGTTAGCCACTGCTAGCGGCCTTTACCTTTTTAGATCAGACACCAGCCGCTTTTAGCCTGGATAACACCTGCCAGTCTGCACAGCGCGATATCAACCCTGAGCATATCGGACTGTTTTTCTCCATTACATCACCGTATTCCTGCCGTAAGCTCTGGACCATTACACCGGATAATCGCAGCTGGCTAGCTGCTACCGAGTGGCCCAGCCCCGAAGCTAGCCTTGAGCCAGGCCCATCTCCCGGCCTGCTCAGTGGACCCTATGATCACTCGGCTACACAGCTGATGCCTCCCAGACTCTTCACTAAGACGACTAGAAGCCTCTACATCACCGGATTCCTGCCGTAAGTTCTGGACCTTTGCACCGGATTGGCTATAGTGGCTAACGCCCTTGTCCCGAAGCTAGCAGCAGTTAGCCTCGAGCCAGGTGCATCTCCCGGCTTGGCTACAGTGGCTGACACCCTTGTCCCGAAGCTAGCACCAGTTAGCCTCGAGCCAGGTGCATCCTCCGGCTAGCAAACAAAATGACTCCAGCTATAATACCTCTTTTGCCAGTTGGCCTGGACCCTTTGTCGACACGGAGCACCACCGATCGATCACGACTGGTCTGCCGACGCAATTCCGTCTGATGTGCCCTCAACCGGCCTTTGACAGACGTCGGTGACGCCCTTGTCCCGAAGCTAGCACCAGTTAGCCTCGAGCCAGGCGCATCTCCCGGCTAGCATAGTGATGACTACCTAGCGGCTTCCCTGGTTCATATATTGCTGTTCACTGGACCCTATGATCACTTGGCTACATAGCTGATGCCTGCTGGACTGTTCATTTATCACGGTACTCCATTTTGTTTATTTAGTTTCTGTTGGCCCCAGCCTCGAACTCAGGCCCTGTGTGTAGTTAACTGACCCTCTCAGCCCATTCATCGCCATTTTACGTGTTTTTGTTGTTTTAGCTGATTAACTGTTGTCTTACCCGTTGTTGTCTTAGCTAGCTCTCCCAATCAACACCTGTGATTGATTTATGCCTCGCTTTATGTCCCTCTAATGTCAATATGCCTTGTATACTGTTGTTTAGGGTAGTTATCATTGTTTTATTTTACTGCGGAGCCCCTAGTCCCACTCATTTTGCCTCAGAGAACTACTTTGTCCCACTTCCCACACATGCGGTGACCTCACCTAGCATAACTGGTGCCTCCAGAGATGCAACCTCTTATCGTCACTCAGTGCCTAGGTTTACCTCTACTGTACCCACACTCTACCATACCCCTGTCTGTACATTATGCCTTGAATCTATCCTACCACACCCAGAAATCTGCTCCTTTTATTCTCTGTTCCCAAAGCACTAGACGACCAGTACTGATAGCCTTTAGCCGTACCCTCATCCTACTCCTCTGTTCCTCGGGTGATGTAGAGGTTAACCCAGGCCCTGTGTGTCCCCAGGCGCTCTCATCTGTTGACCTCTGTAACCATAAAAGCCTTGGTTTCATGCATGTTAACATCAGAAGCCTCCTCCCTAAGTTTGTTTTACTCACTGCTTTAGCACACTCCAACCTTGATGTCCTTGCCGTGTCTGAATCCTGGCTTTGGAAGGCCACCAAAAATTCAGAAATTTCCAGCCCCATCTACAACATTTTCCGTCAAGATAGAACTGCCAAAGGGGGAGGAGTTGCAATCTACTGCAGAGATGGCCTGCAAAGTTGTATCATGCTTTCCAGGTCTAAACCCAAACAGTTCGAGCTTCTAATTTTAAAAACGAATCTCTCCATAAATAAGTCTCTCACTGTTATAGACACCCCTCAGTTCCCAGCTGTGCTCTCGACACCATATGTGAATTGATTGGCCCCATCTATCTTCAGTTTGTTCTGTTAGGTGACCTAAACTGGGATATGCTTAACCTCTCTAGGAGGTGTGGGACGCTACCGTCCCACCTGGCCAACATCCAGTGAAATTGCAGAGCGCCAAATTCAAAAACAGAAATACTCATTATAAAAATTCATAAAACATACAAGTGTTATACATCAGTTTAAAGATTAACAGTTACCAGCCAAGTAGAGGAGTTACACAAGTCAGAAATAGCGATAAAACTAATCACTTACCTTTGATGATATTCATATCGTTGCACTCACAAGACTCCCATTTACTCAAATGTTTGTTTTGTTCGATAAAGTCTCTCTTTATATCCAAAAGTTTTGTTCAGTAATCCACAGGCTCAAAGCAATCACAACATCCAGACGAAAAATCCGAATAGTATCAGTAAAGTTTGTAGAAACATGTCAAACGATGTTTATAATTAATCCTCAGGTTGTTTTTAGCCTAAATAATAGATAACATTTCAAAGGTAAACAAGAACGGCGCATTCTGGGACACTGAATGGTTCACTCATTCAGAGTGGTCTTACTCTGTCAATTTTCAGAATACAAGCCTGAAACAATTTCTATAGACCGTTGACATCTAGTTGAAGCCATAGGAAGTGCAATTTGAGTCCTAAGTCAATGGAATCTGTATAGGCAGTCAATGGGAAAACTACAAAAATATAAAAATCCCACTTCCTGGATGGATGTTTCTCAGGTTTTCGCCTGTCATATCAGTTCTGTTATACTCACAGACATTATTTTAACAGTTTTGGAAACTTTAGAGTGTTTTCTGTCCAAATCTACCAAGTTTACTTTGGGCACGCTTTTCATCCGGAGGTGAAAATAGCGCCCCCTACCCTAGTGAGGTTAACACTTTAGGAAGAGAGGGTCCAGATTGTCTAGCCCAGCTGATTTTTAGGCATCCAGATTTTGCAGCTCTTCCAGAACATCAGCTGTCTGGATTTGGGTGAAGGAGAAGCAGGGGGAGCTTGGGCAAGTTGCTGCGAGGGGTGCGGAGCTGTTAGCCGGGGTTGGGGTAGCCAGGTGGAAAGCATGGCCAACCGTAGAAAAATGCTTATTGAATTGCTCTATTGTCGTGGATTTATCAGTGGTGACAGTGTTTCCTAGCCTCAGTGCAGTTGGCAGCTGGGAGGAGATACTCTTATTTTCCATGGACTTTACAGTGTCCCAAAACTTTTGGGAATTAGTGCTGCAGGATGCATATTTCTGTTAGGAAAGTAAAGGCTAGCTTTTTCAAACTGACCCTGTGTATTGGTTTCTGACTTCCCTGAAAGTTTCATATCGCGGGGAATATTCGATGCTAGTGCAGTACGCCACAGGGTGTTTTTGTGCTGGTCAAGGGCAGTCAAGTCTGGAGTGAACCAAGGGCAGACGACAATTGTTGTACAACATCATGGCTACGCTGTTGGCATCACCTTTTAAAGTGGATTTCTGCTGTTGTGGGCCTTTAACCATCTGTCTGACTTGTTGTTCACACAGGAGAGAGACGTGACTATCGTGGATCCTCTGGGGAGCCTCAACAACCTCATGATGCTGATGAGGCAGAGAAGAGTCTCTCCACGTCAAAACAGCTCAAGAAACACCAGCAGAGAACCACAGGGAAGAAATCTCACTTCTGCTCTGACTGTGGGAAAGGTTGCAAATCTTTATCAGAACTTAAAATACACCAGGGAACACACACAGGAGAGAAACCTTTTAGCTGTGACCAATGTGGGAAGAGTTTTGATAGATCTGGCCATTTGACAATACACCAGAGAACACACACAGGAGAGAAACCTTTTAGCTGTGACCAATGTGGGAAGAGTTTTACTACATCTAGCCATCTGAAGATACACCAGAGAACACACACGGGAGAGAAACCTTTTAGCTGTGACCAATGTGGGAAGAGATGTACTAGATATAGACATCTGATTGTACACCAGAGAACACACACAGGAGAGAAACCTTTTAGCTGTGGTCAATGTGGGAAGAGTTTTACAGCATCTAGCCATCTGAATATACACCAGAGAACACACACAGGAGAGAAACCTTATAGCTGTGATCAATGTGGGAAGAGTTTTAGTCAATCTGGAGCTCTGACTCAACACCAGAGAATACACACAGGAGAGAAACCTTATAGTTGTGGTCAATGTGGGAAGAGTTTTGGTCAATCTGTAGAGCTGACAGTGCACCAGAGAATACACACAGGAGAGAAGCCTTATAGCTGTGGTCAATGTGGGAAGAGTTTTACTACATCAAGCCAGCTGACTTCACACCAGAGGACACACACAGGAGAGAAACCTTATACTTGTGGTCAATGTGGAAAGAGTTTTGGTCAATCTGGAGGCCTCACGTCACACCAGAGAACACACACAGGAGAGAAATCTTATAGCTGTGATCAGTGTGACAAGAGATACTCTGATAAAATATCTCTGATCAAACATCAGAAAATACATACATGAAGGAGTTGTTTCATGATATCAATGAATTAATGTCACAATGTACAATTTTTTAACATTGTAGGAGTTTTTTAATAATGTCACAGTGTAGATGCCTAAACGTTTGTCCCCTAACTTTTTTTGACTAACAAAAAAAAGAGTTGTGTGACACTTACCATGTTGGTGACTCACTTGAATCGAAATGCATCACTCCAAAATGTTGCTGACTGTTTTCTGCAGGTTGTCCTCTAACCAGTGAGGTAAAATATATCTCCCATTTCCATGTGTTTTTTTAGTTGTTAGTTTCAACAGCACGAACAACCTGATTTCCACCCTAATCGATATCAGTGATTTATTGCTACTTGTCAAAACAACAGGGTTTCTGGTGCTTGTGCAGTTTATAAGGTGCTTGTTTAAAAAAATATTATTATTGTGGCCGATGTTTGTGTAAATACCACATGTTAGGTTTTCAGTTGATCCCAAACTGTTTCTGCATATTGGTTATTGATTTGGACATGTTAAAACTGTGTTTTGACATTGGGGCTATCCTACCTAGCAACTATGCAACCAATTATTTCATATTTACATTTCATGTAACATTTGGTAATGGTAATTATTTATGCAACCAACTAACAATTATATTGACATTGTGCTTTTAGAATATCAAGGTTAATTCTCACATGTGCCAAACCAAATGTACGAGAGCATGACATTGGGGACTGGGCCCAGATCCAACAACATGCCTATCTAGTGAACAATGAAAAGAGAGAGAAGCTCTGCAGTGAGGTGGAAAGTTACTACAGATATTGCAGGAGTTTCCTCTTGAAATCAGACATGTCTGTGGTGAGAACAACCTGGTTGCTGATTGTCTCAAGGGGGGCAGTCAAAATGTTTTGTGTTTTGCGTTTAGCCAGTGCATTGCCATGGATCACAATTTATTTTGACTGTTTTTCCGTATTTGAGATGAGTTTTGTTTGGGCTCGTTTCAAGGGGACGAGAGTTCTAGAAGTTTGAGTTTTAGGTTTCTCTGTGGGAAAAATAAATATTGTTTTTAGTTGTTGTTAGACAGACACCATGTTTATATTGGTGATGGTGAAGCATTGTAGTTGATTATAATGTGACATGGAAGTTGTTTTCTGTTGGTGGTGAGCATTCTCTTAAGCTTTTGGTTTTTCCATTTATGTTTTGAGGTTGGACTTTAGCACGTATAGCTCGTTAGCACGTAGGACGCACTGATTGGTGTCACCTCGTTAGTCAGTATGTGTTACACCTGTGCTGGCTTGTCCATCTCGTTAGTGAGAAGGTGTTTCACCTGAGCTGGTCCAGGTTCTATTTAAGAGTGTCTGGCCCAGTGCTCCAGTTGTCTTGATAGATGTGGAGAGTCAACACCTTTAGTTGCTCCACCTTTTTGGTTTGCTTCCTGTCTTTAAGTTTGGTGTGGATTTTTTTCTTTTGTTTGCTTCTTCTTGGGCAGATTTAGTGGGTCTCATGGTTGGTGTCTTTTAGGTCCCAGTTGATTTTACTTGTCAATTTTCAGAGAACACCCCCATAGTGTCTTTCAGAACCCCTCCTAAAAAAACAAGCTTATATTTTGGGTTGGATATTGCATCCAATTAATATTTTAATCAATGGCATTTCCTTAGAATGTTCATTAGTCTTTCAGTTGTTAGTCTTATGTTGTGTACTAAATATTTCTGTATATTTTCATTGTTTTTTCCTGTGAAGCTGTTGTGTTGCATCCATGTCTGAAATGTGCTGTATAAATAAAGCTTGATTTGATTTCAACAAATGAACCCAATGACTGACCAATCAACAGACTCTTGATCCATCTTAGTATGAAAAACAGTATCAATCCCACTTTTCCAGCCTGCTGAAGGCGTGGTGGAGTGGTAAACACGACCCCCGGCTCTATCGGGGGCTTGAGGTGGTCTCTCACAGCTCTGCTGGTGGAGTGGTAAACACGACCCCCGGCTCTACCGGGGGCTTGAGGTGGTCTCTCACAGCTCTGCTGGTGGAGTGGTAAACACCACCCCCGGCTCTACCGGGGGCTTGAGGTGGTCTCTCACAGCTCTGCTTATGTCATGTTCTGTGGCCTTGCTGTTCCATTTCTTGACTGCCCCTGCAACACAGAAAGAAACAAATTGAGTCATATTATATAAAACATTCAAAGGAATGGATATGGAGCATCTATGGCTTCAGTTACACCAGGCACCTAAATGTGACTTCTGTTATCTGATCACTCCAAGCTGAATTCGGTTCAGATCTACCAGGATGGGCCTTTGACAGTCTGGACGCAGTCAGGTCACTGAATATAAATAAGCAATGTAAAGAGATGGGGTGAATGAGTGGGGAAAAGTACATTTGATACAAATTACCTTCATAATATCAAAGAACAAATGTTTGTGTCTGAGGGGAAATTAACTTTCATACAGCCAAAAGGGGTGAGAAATTACACCAATATCAGTGGACAATTTGCACTAATGTAAATAAACACAGATGATGGAACATATTCCCTTTTGCTGACGTGATGAACCACTAAGGGGACATAAATATTTACCATCTAAACCATGTGTGACCTCTCACCTCTCTGGCTGTAGAAGTGTTCTTCCTAACCAGTCCCTCAACAGCTCTCTGACTGAGCTCCACCCTCACTGGGTCTTCAGAGGAGGGGAAGGCTGAGGAGGGATGGAAGGATGAATGGATCAGTCAGTCAATAAAGTGTAGAGCTGCTGTCTATGCTGTCTGACAAAATCACTATTTTAGTAGTTCATTAAAGTAAATAAGGCTTTATGACTGCTGAATACCAACTATCAATCACTTAGATCGTGTATTTTCAGGTAGAGATACATCCTTGGGAAGTCCCTAGCCTGTTGAAGTTGACATTTAAAATGGTTATGGTTAGGGTTTAGGGTAGGGATGTCCCAAGGATCCCGGGTAGCATTCACCATTGTGCATTCTTCTGTCTCTTTTACATAGCAGGTGATGGGTTCTAACTTCTGAACTTGAAAATATGAAATATCCTTATTATGTGAAATTGAATGAAACAATAATGTATGTTGATGCTAATATGATGTACAATATTCCATGATGTTTCTATATGATAACAATACCGTAATATATTTAATATAATGTACAATATTCCATGATATTTCTATATGGTAACAATACCGTAATATATTTAATATGCCATATACTATTTTTTAACAGTTTAACACTAATTAACTTATTAATTATGATTCAACATCACTTCACCGTCTCACCTCATACTGTATTAGAGCAGCAGCAGCTGACTGCCCGGTTCAACGTCAGTTCACCGTCTCACCTCATACTGTATTGGAGCAGCAGCAGCTGACTGCCCGGTTCAACGTCAGTTCACCGTCTCACCTCATACTGTATTAGAGCAGCAGCAGCTGACTGCCCAGTTCAACATCAGTTCACCGTCTCACCTCATACTGTATTGGAGCAGCAGCAGCTGACTGCCCAGTTCAACATCAGTCCACCGTCTCACCTCATACTGTATTGGAGCAGCAGCAGCTGACTGCCCGGTTCAACATCAGTTCACCGTCTCACCTCATACTGTATTGGAGCAGCAGCAGCTGACTTGATCGTTGATGCTAATCATCATGTTTGAATCTGAGAGTAAATAGAGCCGACTACAACTCTAAAAATGAAGGGTTCAACTGGAGTTGTTCTCAGATCCCCTAAGAACCGTAGGGTTCTTGGTCAATGAAAAACAGCCCCAAAAGATTCTTCAAAGAACTTGTTAGAAGGTGGGTTCATCGAGGAACCTCCGTTGTTGCTGGACTTCTTCCGGGAACTTCGCAATTACAACTGAAAACGATGGTGGCAAGTTTGGATGCGACAACAGTTAAAAAGGTTAAGTTGGGTTGATGTTTGGCTCTGAATATGTCTCGAAATAATTTATTATAATAATATAACATGCTAATAATTAATAACGAAGACAATGATGGTTTTCTGTGAACATCTTCCATAACGTTACTACAGCTAATTACCGTAAATATTAGAAAGCCGGGTTTGACCGTCGGCGTTGCATGAGCTACAGTACAGTACCGTTATCTAGCTAGCTAACGTTATGTCCTAACTAGGCACAACTAGGTTTGGATTATTTCCCTCAACTATATTATTTCCCATATATTGTATATCGTTTCCATAAAGCCAACATGGCTTTACACTCATTAACGTAAGTTTCCAATCTAGAGCAGTTCTCACTTTTGTGATAATGAACTAGCTAACGTTAACTAACTAAGGACGGTGACCTGTCCAGACGAGATGTTACAACGAACTGAATCGTCAATGGAGGTCTTCCTCTTTATATAGCCTGCTACAGCATGCAATACTATTAACTCAAAAGGGGACATAACGTTACATGGACAATACTATCTCATTTTGGAAATGTTATATGAACAATACTATCCCATTTTGTAAAGGTTACATGGACAATACTATCCCATTTTGGAAACGTTACATGGACAATACTATCCCATTTTGGAAACGTTACTTGGACAATACTATCCCATTTTGGAAACGTTACATGGACAATACTATCCCATTTTGGAAACGTTACATGGACAATACTATCCCATTTTGGAAACGTTACATGTCCGCCCCCTTGTGGAGGGAAATTAATAGCTTAGATGGTAGCTGTAGATGGGATTCAAATGCATAATGGTATTAATACAGTGTCTAGACTACCTCTTTTGTATAAATGCCCTTCAGAATCCAAACACAGTATTGCCACGCAGCAAAATGTCGCATATATAGTCTTTCAAGTCAGCCTGATAAAATATTGAACAATTTGTGTACAAAGATATCTTGAAATGTGATATTAGGCCTGTATGGCAGTACTGTTACTGTATGGCAGTACTGTATTGGCTAGTGCTTTCTCCAATATGTTCTTCTATTTTGCATTACATTGTATGTCAATGCCATTTATCTTTCAATATTTATTTAATATACACTGCTCAAAAAAATAAAGGGAACACTTAAACAACACAATGTAACTCCAAGTCAATCACACTTCTGTGAAATCAAACTGTCCACTTAGGAAGCAACACTGATTGACAATAAATTTCACATGCTGTTGTGCAAATGGAATAGACAAAAGGTGGAAATTATGGGCAATTAGCAAGACACCCCCAAAAAAGGAGTGATTCTGCAGGTGGTGACAACAGACCACTTCTCAGTTCCTATGCTTCCTGGCTGATGTTTTGGTTACTTTTGAATGCTGGCGGTGCTCTCACTCTAGTGGTAGCATGAGACGGAGTCTACAACCCACACAAGTGGCTCAGGTAGTGCAGTTCATCCAGGATGGCACATCAATGCGAGCTGTGGCAAAACGGTTTGCTGTGTCTGTCAGCGTAGTGTCCAGAGCATGGAGGCGCTACCAGGAGACAGGCCAGTACATCAGGAGACGTGGAGGAGGCCGTAGGAGGGAAACAACCCAGCAGCAGGACCGCTACCTCCGCCTTTGTGCAAGGAAGTGCACTGCCAGCGCCCTGCAAAATGACCTCCAGCAGGCCAATGCTTGTAAGACTATTCTGACACATTTTCTCTTCCTTTGAAATTCTTATAGGACAGAACATGGATACAATGCAATTGGGATCAAGAAGAAGGTACAGATCTGTTGTAGGACAGCTGCATTTGAAGTGTACATTTAACCTACATAGCAGTCAATACAAACTGAAATCTATTAGCTCACAAATGTGTGCAAATGATCTTTTCAGATCTTCTCAGAAATGAATCAAGTCCATGGAATGGATATAGACAAAAATATAATTCAAGGACTATCAGAGGTCGAGAGGCGAGGCAGGGGTGAGGACATCATCCTGCTATTTTGACAGTCCCTGAAGGACAATACAGAAGAGGGATTTGCTCTTATTCCTTCCCTTTCTCTAATGTATTTTGTAATAAAATTAACAAGTGTAGTAAGATCATTGCATTACTTTACTGGGACTGGAGACCACAGCAGTGATTCTGCTCTTGCCCAACCTCTTCAATGAGGACCCGAGTGGCCTTTATGTCCGTGACAAGGTATGCCAATGCACCAATCATCTGTTTCTTCATAAACATAGGTGTGCATGCTGAAATAAAACTACAGCTGAACATTTGTTATGTTCTTTGTTAATTGTATGTGTATTAATCTTTTCTTACTTTTGTTGACACAGATTTCACCGCTCTTCACTCCTTTACTGAACATCGGCTGAAATCCATTTCACCATGAGAGTGAAATCCCGCTGGCCTTTGATGGGGAGAACATCCACGCCCTCGAGGACGTCCCCATGGGACTTGGGGCTCTGCTAGGGCTGTATTTTTATTTTCCCTTTAATTTGCCCAAAATGTCAGAAAAACACTTATGTTGTTAAGTTACTGTGTTCTGGGGTGAAGTTACCAGGGCCGGTCATAAAGATGGCAAACTTCCTAACATAACTAAGTGGATACGATATACACACTAAAGCTGAAAAATCTGTAGGGGTCGCTAAACAAAGGAACTCAACACTTATTAGTCATAACTCATATCGATATCATGCTAAAATCATTTGTGCGACAGAAGGGAGATGAGGTTGCACGTCCTGTTAAAACTAGCAGCTCAAAAACCACACTGAATCTGGGAATAATGTGTACTTACTAAATCTCATAAAAAGTACTCTTTCAATTCAGAGCCTGGATTTTCCCCCTGAGGCTAATATCCATATCATGCTGAAATCAATAGAACAGGGGACAAACATTTAGGGTTCTACATTATGACATCATTAAAATACTCCTACTACAATGTTAAAACATTCTACATTGTGACATCATTAAAATACTCCTACTACAATGTTAAAACATTTTACATTGTGACATTATTTTATTGATATCATGAAACAACTACATGTATTTTCTGATGATTAATCAGTGTGTTCTTTGGTGCACTGTCAGATTGCTAGATGTACTAAAACTCTTCCCACATTGACCACAGCTATAAGGTTTCTCTCCTGTGTGTGTTCTCTGGTGTCCAGTCAGAATGCCAGATGTACTAAAACTCTTCCCACATTGATTACAGCTATACGATTTCTCTCCTGTGTGTGTTCTCTGGTGCACTGTCAGAGAGCTAGATTGACAAAAACTCTTCCCACATTGATCACAGCTATAAGGTTTCTCTCCTGTGTGTGTTCTCTGGTGTCGAGTCAGAATACCAGATGTACTAAAACTCTTCCCACATTGATTACAGCTATACGATTTCTCTCCTGTGTGTGTTCTCTGGTGCACTGTCAGAGAGCTAGATTGACAAAAACTCTTCCCACATTGATCACAGCTAAACGATTTCTCTCCTGTGTGTGTTCTCTGGTGCACTGTCAGAGAGCCAGATTGACAAAAACTCTTCCCACATTGATCACAGCTATAAGGTTTCTCTCCTGTGTGTATTCTCTGGTGTAAAGTCAGATGGCCAGATCTAGTAAAACTCTTCCCACATTGATCACAGCTATAAGGTTTCTCTCCTGTGTGTATTCTCTGGTGTAGAGTCAGATGGCCAGATCTAGTAAAACTCTTCCCACATTGATCACAGCTATAAGGTTTATCTCCTGTGTGTATTCTCTGGTGTAAAGTCAGATGGCCAGATCTAGTAAAACTCTTCCCACATTGATCACAGCTATAAGGTTTCTCTCCTGTGTGGATCCTTTGATGAATTTTAATGCCTGATGAGGAGGTGAATCTCTTCCCACAGTCAGAGCAGCAGTGAGTTCTCTTCCCTGTGGATCTCTGCAGGTGTTTCTTGAGGTGTCCTGATGTGGAGAGACTCTTCTCTGCCTCGTCAGCATCATGAGGTTGTTCAGGCTCCCCAGAGGATCCACGATAGTCCCGTATCTCTCCTGTGCGAACAACAAAGTCAGATGATTAAAGGCCCACAACAGCGGAAATCCACTGTAAAAGGTGATGCCAACAGCGTAGCCATGATGTTGTACAACAATTGACGTCTGTAATGAATGTTAAAATTACTTGACAATTGTCTTAAAATGAGCAAGAATAGTCATATTTTAGTAGTAACGTCGATGATTGTAGGCTAGAAATAAGTTATTCAAGACCCTTTCTGTGTTTAATAAAATTGAGGCACGAGGGCGATGCACATGCAATTTGGTTGTAGAAACTCCTCCCTGCTAATAAGGAAACCGATAGTTATGGATGTACTATATCTGATTAGAGCAAAAATGGTGAGCAAAGATTTTAGTTTTTCACATTGTATTCTGAATGTGAACGGGGTAAAACTCAGGGGAGTAACCTCTATTTCCAGGTTGATTATGAGTGCATTTCACACTACTTTGGATTATAATTGTAAGGCTCGTTTGAATGTCCTGTGTAATATGTTTGCTACAGTATTAAGAAATATGTTTAATTATTGAAGAATCGCGTTAATGACAGTATCCATTTCGGTGTTGTCAATAAAGTTATCATTTTTTAAAATGTATTTTTAATTACATTTTTCCCCCACCTTTATTTAACCAGGTGGCCAGTTGAGAACAAGTTCTCATTCACAACTGCGACCTGACCAAGATAAATCAAAGCAGTGTGACAAAAAAACAACACAGAGTTACACGTGGGATAAACAAAAGTACAGTCAATAACACAATATAAAAATCTATATACAGTGTGATGGAGTAAGGAGGTAAGGCAATAAACAGGCCATGCTATGGGTGGGTGTTGCTGTGGTGACCAGTGAGCTGAGTTAAGGCGGAGCTTTACCTAGCAAAGACTTATAGATGACCTGGAGCCAGTGGGTTTAGCGATGAATATGTAGCGAGGACCAGCCAACGAGAGCATACAGGTCGCAGCGGTGGGTGGTATATGGGGCTTTGGTGACAAAACGGATGGCACTGTGATAGACTACATCCAGTTTGCTGAGTAGAGTGTTGGAGGCTATTTTGTGAATGACATCACTGAAGTCAAGTATCGGCAGGATAGTCAGTTTTACGAGGGTATGTTTGGCAGCATGAGTGTAGGAGTCTTTGTTGCGAAATAGGAAGCCGATTCTAGATTTAATTTGGGATTGTAGATGTTTAATGTGAGTCTGGAAGGAGAGTTTACAGTCTAACCAGACACCTAGGTAATTGTAGTTGTCCACATATTCTAAGTCAGAACCATACAGAGTAGTGATGCTAGTCAGGCGGATGCGGGCAGCGATCGGTTGAAGAGCATTTAGTTTTACTAGCGTTTAAGAGCAGTTGGAGGCCACGGAAGGAGAGTTGTATGACATTGAAGCTCATTTGGAGGTTTGTTAGCACAGTGTCCAAAGAAGGGCCAGATGTATACAGAATGGTGTCTGCGTAGAGGTGGATCAGAGAATCACCCGCAACAAGAGCGACATCATTGATATATACAGAGAAAAGAGTCGGCCAGAGAATTGAACCCTGTGGTACCCCATAGAGACTGCCAGAGGTCTGGACAACAGGCCCTCCGATTTTACACACTGAACTCTATCTGAGAAGTAGTTGGTGAACCAGGCGAGGCAGTCATTTGAGAAACCAAGGTTGTTGAGTCTGCCGATAAGAATGTGGTGATTGACAGAGTCGAAAGCCTTGCCTTAACCTTTATCACTAGACACCTCATAGTGAGCTACAGGTAGGAATCAGCAATGAATCCCAATAATGACACACCTCTGGGGAGGGGTGTCAGCAACATCTAAACAAATATATATACAGTGGGGAGAACAAGTATTTGATACACTGCTGATTTTGCAGGTTTTCCTACTTACAAAGCATGTAGAGGTCTGTAATTTGTATCATAGGTACACTTCAACTGTGAGTGACGGAATCTAAAACAAAAATCCAGAAAATCACATTGTATGATTAAGTAATTAATTTGCATTTTATTGACAGTATAGTATTTATATATTTATAGTATTTATGTACAGTATTTATAGTCAGTGTATCAAATACTTCTTCTCCCCACTGTATAGTGTTTTATGACAAACCGTTTTTTACAAATCGGTCAAGACACCAACTTAGACTTTACAGTGAAATGCTTTACTTACAAGCCCTTAACCAACAGTGCAGTTCAAGAAGAAGAAAACGTTTACCAAGTAGACTAAAATAAAAAGTAATAATAAAAAGTAACAGAATGAGAATAACAATAACGAGGTTATATACAGGGGGAACTGGTACCGAGTCAATGTGGAGGCTATATACAGGGGGCACCGGTACTGAGTCAGTGTGGAGGCTATATACAGGGGGCACCGGTACCGAGTCAGTGTGGAGGCTATATACAGGGGGCACTGGTACTGAGTCAGTGTGGAGGCTATATACAGGGGGCACTGGTACTGAGTCAGTGTGGAGGCTATATACAGGGGGTACCGGTACAGAGTCAATGTGGAGGCTATATACAGGGGGCACCGGTACTGAGTCAGTGTGGAGGCTATATACAGGGGGCACCGGTACTGAGTCAGTGTGGAGGCTATATACAGGCGGCACCGGTACCGAGTCAGTGTGGAGGTTATATACAGGGGGCACCGGTACTGAGTCAGTGTGGAGGCTATATACAGGGGGCACTGGTACAGAGTCAGTGTGGAGGCTATATACAGGGGGCACCGGTACTGAGTCAGTGTGGAGGCTATATACAGAGGGCACCGGTACCGAGTCAGTGTGGAGGCTATATACAGGGGGCACCGGTACTGAGTCAGTGTGGAGGCTATATACAGAGGGCACCGGTACAGAGTCAGTGTGGAGGTTATATACAGGGGGCACCGGTACTGAGTCAGTGTGGAGGCTATATACAGGGGGCACCGGTACCGAGTCAGTGTGGAGGCTATATACAGGGGGCACCGGTACCGAGTCAGTGTGGAGGCTATATACAGGGGGCACCGGTACCGAGTCAGTGTGGAGGCTATATACAGGGGGCACCGGTACCGAGTCAGTGTGGAGGCTATATACAGGGGGCACCGGTACTGAGTCAGTGTGGAGGCTATATACAGGGGGCACCGGTACCGAGTCAGTGTGCAGGCTATATACAGGGGGCACCGGTACCGAGTCAGTGTGCGGGGGTACAGGCTAGTTGAGGTAATCTGTACATGGTGGGGGCGTAGTGACTATGCATAGGTAACAAACAACCAGCGAGTAGCAGCAGTGCACAAAATGGAGGGGGGGGTCAATGTAAATTGTCTGGTGGCGATTTCATGAATTGTTCAGCAGTCTTATGGCTTGGGGGTAGAAGCTGTTGAGGAGGCTTTTGGTCCTAGACTTGGCGCTGCGGTACCACTTGCCGTGCGGTAGCAGAGAAAAAGGTTTATAACTTGAGTGACTGGAGTCTCTGACAATGTTGTGATCTTTCCTCTGACACCGCCTATTATATAGGTCCTGGATGGCAGGAAGCTTGGCCACAGTGATGTACTGGGCCGTTCGCACTACCCTCTGTAGTGCCGAGCAGTTGCCATACCAGGTGGTGATGCAACCGGTCAGGATGCTCTCGATGGTGCAGCTGTATTACCTTTTGAGGATCTGGGGACCCATGCCAAATCTTTTCAGTCTCCTGAGGGGGAAAAGGTTTTGTTGTGCCCTCTTCATGACTGTCTTGGTATATTCCCACCTGGGTGATTGAAAGATGAACTGAGGTCCACACTCCAGTCCAGTTGATGGTGATAATGCACCTTAAAGTTGGTTTCCAACCGCCATATAAAGTCCAAAGAAGAAAAATAAGCCTAAAAGAAGGTGAAATTACGAGAAACGAATTTGGTTTATCGTTTGGGGTATTGCAACTGGTTACTTATTTTGATGTGATATGAAAGTATTGTGTGAAATTATTCTCAATTGATATGAAAGTGCAGCGATTTATGTTTCTAGAAATGTATCGCAATTGAGAATGGATTCACATTTAGATGGAATATTTGACTATTTTAGCGGCCAGAGCCAGTCTACCTCTGAAAATAACATACAGTCCTTGGACCTTGAGGAGTAACGGGGGAAGCAATCAGCAGTAAAAACAATAACAAAGCTTACTCCCTGCCCATTTCAGTAAAAAGCATATTAGGCTAAGCTAATAGGAGATATTGAGGACTACAGTATTTCAGGCATTGTCCTTAGATGCATTTGATCAATTGTTAACGTTTTGTTGATGGTCCACTCTTGATGTTCTACACGTTACAGTGTAGCTTCAGCCATTCCTACAGAACAACATTAAAGTGTAGAACCCCTTTACTGCATATTGGTTCAACGACTGCAGAGACGGTACTTACTGGTGTTAAACAGATCTCCAACCTCCTCTTCTTTCACACCAAAAACTACATCCTCCTCCTCCTCTTTCACTCTGAACGCTTCTTCCTCCTCTTTCACTGAAACGTCTTTCTCTTCTTCTTTCACTGTAACAGCCTCATCCTCTACTTCTTGTTTTACTGTGACATCCTCTTCTTCCTTCCCCTCTTTCACAAGAGCTTCTTTCTCCGTCCAGCAGACCGCCTCTTCTTTAACAGGAGAGGAGATGTTTAGGGAGCTCATGGTCGGGGATGTTAGCTAGCTAGCTATCATTAGCGACTAGGCTAGTGCTAATTTAACCAGTCAGCTACTATAGCTGACTAATACAAAATAACACAATATTAAATTAATTAGGTTAACAAGTTGATACGTCAGAAGTGTGTCGGAAACACAGTAGCTAATATAGACCGAAAGCGTATAAATAGCTTGAATCTTTCGGCTATGTTGGCTAGCAAGCTACCGAGGTGGTTGACGAGCTGTTTATGAAGAACCGTCCACTAGATTATACGTCACGCCGGCAGCGTCGCCTGAAAGACGCACATCGCGGTCTGCTGACTGGAGGGGAAACGCAGTTGAGGATCATATTTTATTTTCAGACAAAGATTATTTTACATGGATTTAATAAAATAATACTATTATATTGAGACATACAAAGACAGGAATGTGTTGATTGATTAGTGCAAATAAAAAATATTTACTACAGCACATTTAAGGCAGTTTCATTAAGTCAAACTAAATCTAAATAATTAGCAAGCGACTGTAGGTCCATACTGCTCCTACATGGTGTAACAATACATCATGTAGATGTATATAATGGACAGACTAGGTCTATACTGCTCCTACATGGTGTAACAATACATCATGTAGATGTATATAATGAACAGACTAGGTCTATACTGCTCCTACATGGTGTAACAATACATCATGTTGATGTATATAATGAACAGACTAGGTCTATACTGCTCCTACATGGTGTAACAATACATCATGTAGATGTATATAATGAACAGACTAGGTCTATACTGCTCCTACATGGTGTAACAATACATCATGTAGATGTACACTACCATTCAAAAGTTTGGGGTCACTTAGAAATGTCCTTGTTTTTTAAAGAAAATCTATTTTTTCATTTATTTACCTGTTTTTGCTTTGTCATTATGGGGTATTGTGACGTCATTATGGGGCAATGTGATGTCTTATGGGGAATTGTGATGTCATTTTTGGGTATTGTGTAGATTGATGAGGGGAAAAATTATTGAATCAATTTTAGAAAAAGGCTGTAACGTAACAAAATGTGGAAAAAGTGAAGGGGTCTGAATGCTTTCTGAATGCATTGAATATATAGGGGCAGTACTTAGTGACATCACTTCATGAAACAGGAGGTACAAATATATAACATAGATTCACAATATCAACATTCAATGTATCAAAATATATGACCAAGCTGGAAGTGGAAACGCCAGCCCAGCCACCATCCTAGAGGTTCACTGATGATCAACCTCCTCCTTCACATCTGACTCCTGATGATCAACCTCCTCCTTCACATCTGACTTCTGATGATCAACCTCCTCCTTCACATCTGACTCCTGATGATCAACCTCCTCCTTCAAATCTGACTCCTGATGATCAACCTCCTCCTTCACATCTGACTCCAGTGATCAATCCAGAGCGTCTTCTTTTTTGGGCAATACCGATGGACGACATCATCGAATAGGACGCCATCACCACAACCGCTCACAAGTTAATTGTCATTCAGGTTATTAATGGGAAGAACATTAGCAATATGTTCTGTCTGGTAACTTGTCTCGTTCAAAGGATTAACATTGGCAGGTGCACAGGGAGAAACACCATTAAAAAAACTCAGTTGATCTTAAACTGCAGAAACACTTTTGGAAGTCTTTAACAGCATCAAAGTCTGTGGCCTGTGATGTTGGGACAAATGATAGTCCCTTATTATACAAGAGACAAAATTCACAAATTCTACAGCACAACGGCAGAGTCATGTCTTCAGTGTAAAACTAACAATGACTCAATAATCCTTCTGGGAATGTTATGATGTCATAAAGTTATGGGCGGAGTTAGAAAGTTGGCTGTCAGAAGTACAATTATACAACGTAAAATTACTTTAAATCTGTCTGTCTGTATATTTCAAAACATGGCATTTGAGAGTGCAGTGAGATACCCCAGAGTTGGACGATACTTTTCTCATAAATCATCTTAAATATTATACTTAATTAAACCTGGAAATCAACCAATCCTCTGTTGTTAATTCAATAGAAAGGTCAAATGCTTTATTATCTAAAAGTTGAAAGTGACGGAGAGAAATAATATGGTGCTGATGAATGCGCTGGCTGTGTTCTAGTGGGTCTGGACAGGTGTGATGTAGTTAATGGAGATGGAGGTGTGTTCTAGTGGGTCTGGGCAGGTGTGATGTAGTTAATGGAGATGGAGGTGTGTTCTAGTGGGTCTGGGCAGGTGTGATGTAGTTAATGGAGATGGAGGTGTGTTCTAGTGGGTCAGGTGTGATGTAGTTAATGGAGATGGAGGTGTGTTCTAGTGGGTCTGGGCAGGTGTGATGTAGTTAATGGAGATGGAGGTGTGTTCTAGTGGGTCAGGTGTGATGTAGTTAATGGAGATGGAGGTGTGTTCTAGTGGGTCTGGGCAGGTGTGATGTAGTTAATGGAGATGGAGGTGTGTTCTAGTGGGTCTGGGCAGGTGTGATGTAGTTAATGGAGATGGAGGTGTGTTCTAGTGGGTCTGGGCAGGTGTGATGTAGTTAATGGAGATGGAGGTGTGTTCCAGTGGGTCTGGGCAGGTGTGATGTAGTTAATGGAGATGGAGGTGTGTTCTAGTGGGTCTGGGCAGGTGTGATGTAGTTAATGTTTCTATGATGTTGTTTGTATGTGTATGTTTGGTATTGTTTATAAAATATCAAATAAAATATTAAAACATTTCCAATGCAAAATAACACCTCACAGTTCTATTTTTGGAGTTATTACATTAAACCAATCAGAATTCAGAAGAATGCCAAAGTCAGGTGTGAAGTAATATGGAGGACCAGCCTATTCCCTAGAAATAACAGAAATAACTTCAAATGTAGAACTTTAAATTAAACCAATCGTTTGCACTAATTACTTGAGGGATTAAAGTAAACCACAGTTTTGTAAATACATTACGCCATCTAACCAAATATCAAAGAACGTTAGGTATATGCAGTTATCTTAGCCTGCCAGCTAACATTAGCTATATGCAGTTATCTTAGCCAGCCAGCTAACATTAGCTATATGCAGTTATCTTAGCCAGCCAGCTAACATTAGCTATATGCTGTTATCTTACACAGCCAGCTAACATTAGCTATGTGCAGTTATCTTAGCCAACCAGCTAACATTAGCTATATGCTGTTATCTTACCCAGCCAGCTAACATTAGCTATATATAGCTAAAGTTAGCTATATGCAGTAATCTTAGCCGGCCAGCTAATCTTAGCTATTTGGCCAACTAGCTATTAGCCTAACCAGCGTAGCCATCCGGTTATGGTCAGCGAGACCAACTACCGGAGACCAGTCAGAACCCAACTAACAGTAAGCCAAGGTGGAAAAAGTTACAAAACTCCCGTAGTCTAATTCACAGAAAACATGCTGAAAAGTAGTGATGGGGAAACAAAGCTTCCTGAAGCATTGGCTCTTTCCAGCCAATTGTGTCAAAAAAATAGGTTCATTACTCAAGGCTTTGAGCGACACAGAAATTAGAACAGCCACATTTTATAGATGAAGTCACACGCCGTAGCAGCGTAGCCATTATGTCATATATTAAACCACTGGCCGTGTTCGAGAGCATCAAATCCATGCTGCGTTGTGGGTAAAACGGTGACTGGCTGACAGATTTATAAATAATAATGAGCAGTTATTTATGATGCAAGGTGATTTGTAAATTAGTCAGTCAGCAGCCACCTGCACTGTCGGCTGCAATGTCGAACGAGCCCAATACCAAACCAATCAGGTGTTCGACGAAATTATTCTTCAGACGTCATTGATCACGTGCTGCTGATAAAGTGACACTGCTTTGAATTATACCGCTTAGCGACTTCAGTACATGCCTCATAGCTCCAGTCTCAAACTTAACCCCGTTCCTGCTGAAGAAGAGAAGGTCTGCTGGATGGAGAAAGAAGCTCTCGTGAAAGAGGAGGAAGAGGAGGCTGTTACAATACAAAAACAAGTAGAGGGTGAGGCTGTTACCTTGAACGAAGAAGAGAAAGACGTTACAGAGAAAGAAGAGGAAGACGCGTTCAGAGTGAAAGAGGATGACGAAGTTTCAGTGAAAGAAGAGGAGACTGATGATGAACGTAAGTACTGTCTTAACAGAAGCACAAACTCTGTGGTTGGAAGTTGAACTGATGTGTGGTGTGCTTGGTGTTAAAGCGGAAGTATGCAATTGCTACATCCATATTTTGACTAAATTATTTATATCTCTATATATATATATATATTTATAGCCATTGATTCTTGAAGAATATAACACATGCCTCATGAGCTTAGTTCAACTGTTTGCCTCATCAGAACCCCAAATAAGCTTTTTCACTCCAATGTTTAGAAACAATGTAAATCAACACTGTATAGCCTCAACATGATTAAAACTATAATGTTGATATCATGGATGGTCAGTCCTTGCATCCATGGGTCTGTCTATGAATTTTAGACTTGTTACATTTCTCCAGCCCCATCATCTTATTACCAAAACAGTGGTGGAATTACTGCTTTGTTATTGGTTGAACTGCAGATTGGTTGATTGATTGTTGAGTGGCTTTTTTAAAGGGGCAACTTAGTTTTTAAACAAACAAAATGGCTACCCAGAGTCCTGAGCTGTGTTAGAATAGTCATACTAACTGCACTATTTGTGAAGTAAATTGAGTATATAGTCTGCTTATTGGTCATAGTATGATATAGTTAGTATGAGTATTCTATTTGTGATGTTAATAGAGTATATAGTCTGCTTATTGGTCATGGTATGATGTAGTTAGTATGAGTATTCTATTTGTGATGTTAATAGAGTATATAGTCTGCTTATTGGTCATAGTATGATCTAGTTAGTATGAGTATTCTATTTGTGATGTTAATAGAGTATATAGTCTGCTTATTGGTCATAGTATGATGTAGTTAGTATGAGTATTCTATTTGTGATGTTAATAGAGTATATAGTCTGCTTATTGGTCATGGTATGATGTAGTTAGTATGAGTATTCTATTTGTGATGTTAATAGAGTATATAGTCTGCTTATTGGTCATAGTATGATGTAGTTTAGTATGAGTATTCTATTTGTGATGTTAATAGAGTATATAGTCTGCTTATTGGTCATGGTATGATGTAGTTAGTATGAGTATTCTATTTGTGATGTTAATAGAGTATATAGTCTGCTTATTGGTCATAGTATGATGTAGTTAGTATGAGTATTCTATTTGTGATGTTAATAGAGTATATAGTCTGCTTATTGGTTATAGTATGATGTAGTTAGTATGAGTATTCTATTTGTGATGTTAATTGAGTATATAGTCTGCTTATTGGTCATAGTATGATGTAGTTAGTATGCCAAAAGTTCCCGGTTGTCGTACTACATTCACCAAAATATGATGTAAACACGCGGTACTTTAGGGCCCATAATGCAATTCTTCAGGAAATGGGCGTGGCTTCAACGTTTTCAGATTTGAAGAAAATGGGGGAAAATATGCAGCCGAAGTCCAACGAGAGAGCGGATACAAATGAACTGCTTTAAATAATTATGACAAATGTTGAGCAATGCAATAAATTCATTACTTTTCAAATAAGTTACCTTACCTGTTATATGACTATTGTTGTTCACTTGACAATCTTAAGACAAATGTCAAATAATGAACATTCATTACAGACGTCATTGTTTGTACAACATCATGGCTACACATCACCTTTTACAGTGGATTTCTGCTGTTGTGAGCCTTAAACCATCTGTCTGACTTGTTGTTCACACAGGAGAGAGACGTGACTATAGTGGATCCTCTGGCGGGCCTCAACAACCTCATGATGCTGAAGAGGCAGAGAAGAGTCTCTCCAAGTTGAAACACCAGCAGAGACCCACAGGGAAGAAATCTCATTGCTGCTCTGACTGTGGGAAAGGTTACACATCTTCATCAGAACTTAAAATACACCAGAGAACACACAAAGTAGAGAAACCTTATAGCTGTGATCAATGTGGGAAGAGTTTTACTACATCTAGCCAGCTGACTTCACACCAGAGAACACACTCAGGAGAGAAACCTTATAGCTGTGATCAATGTGGGATGAGTTTTACTACATCAAGCAATCTGATTCGACACCAGAGAACACACACAGGAGAGAAACCATTTAGCTGTGATCAATGTGAGAATAGTTTTACTACATCTTGCTATCTGACGGTACACCAGAGAACACACACAGGAGAGAAACCTTATAGCTGTGATCATTGTGGGATGAGTTTTACTACATCAAGCCATCTGATTCGACACCAGAGAACACACACAGGAGAGAAGCCTTATATCTGTGATCAATGTGGGAAAAGTTTTCCTACATCTAGCCAGCTGACTTCACACCAGAGAACACACACAGGAGAGAAACCTTATAGCTGTGATCAATGTGGGATGAGTTTTACTACATCAAGCAATCTGATTCGACACCAGAGAACACACACAGGAGAGAAACCTTATAGCTGTGATCAATGTGAGAATAGTTTTACTACATCTTGCTATCTGACTGTACACCAGAGAACACACACAGGAGAGAAACCTTATAGTTGTAATCATTGTGAGAAGAGGTTTCCTACATCTAGCCAGCTGACTTCACACCAGAGAACACACACAGGAGAGAAACCTCATAGCTGTGATCAATGTGACAAGAGATACTCTGATAAAAGATATCTGATCAAACATCAGAAAATGCATACATGAAGAAGTTGTTTCTCAATATCAATGAAATAATGTCACAATGTAGAATGTTTTAACATTGTAATAGGAGTATTTTAATGATGTCACAATGTAGAATGTTTTAACATTGTAGTATGAGTATTTTAATGATGTCACAATGTAGAATGTTTTAACATTGTAGTAGGAGTATTTTAATGATGTCACAATGTACAATGTTTTAACATTGTAGAAGGAGTATTTTAATGATATTCTACCTTATCGTTTACCCTGTTCAATTGATTGCAGCATGATATGGATATTAGCTTCAGGGGAAAATCCAGGCTCTGAATTGATAGAGTATTATTTAACCAAAAGTGACAAACTAAAAAACAGCTGTGTTACACTTACTGTGTTGGTGACCCACTTTAATCAAAATGCAGCACTTCAAAATGTAGCTAGCTGTTTTCTACAAGTTGAAAAGCTGCTTGTTTTAAAAAAATACATGTAATATGATAATTGTTGCAGATGTTTGTGTATATACACACATGAAAGCAGTATAATAAATTGTTCTATAATCAATTTTTATTAACAATCGTTCATTCTTAGATGTGCTAACCCAAATGCATGACATTGGGGCCGATCCAACAACATGCCTATCGAGTGAACCCTGAAAAGAGAGAGAGAAGTAAGGTGGAAAGTTACTACGGATATTGCAGGAGTTGGTTGCTGATTGTCTCAAGGGTGGGCAGTCAGCAAGTTTTGCGTTTAGCCAGTGCGTTGCCATGGGTCAACATTTTGACTGCACGTTTTTCCCTATTGGAGATGGGTTTTGTTTGGGCTCGTTTCAAGGGAAAGAGAGTTCTAGAAGCTAGTTAGTTTTAGGTTTCTTTGTTGGAAAAATAAATATTGTTTTTAATTGTTGTTAGACAGACACCATGTTTATATTGGTGACGGTGAAGCATTGTAGTTGATTATAATGTGAAATGGAAGTTGTTTTCTGTTGTTGGTGAGCAAACTCTTAAGGTGTTAGTCTTTGGTTTTTCCATTTATGTTTTGAGGTTGGACTTTAGCACGTCTAGCTCGTTAGCACGTAGGACACACTGATTGGTGTCACCTCGTTAGTCAGTATGTGTTACACCTGTGCTGGCTTGTCCATCTCGTTAGTGGGAAGGTGTTTCACCTGAGCTGGTCCAGGTTCTATTTAAGAGTGTCTGGCCCAGTGCTACAGTTGTCTTGATAGATGTGGAGAGTCAACACCTTTAGTTGCGCTACCTTTTTGGTTTGGTTCCTGTCTTAAAGTTTGGTGTGGGTTTTTCTTTTGTTTGCCTCTTCTTGGCAGATTTAGTGGATCTCATGGTGGGTGTCTTTTAGGTCCCAGTTGTTGTTACTAGTCAACTTTCAGTGGACACTGAGAGCAAAACTGCAACATCATGTTATAATACTTTTATTGCATCAACTGGTTGTTTTATGCAACAGAATAGAGGGTTCATAGAACTATTGTGTCTGTGTGTTCTACTGTAGAACACTCAATTCATTCACTTTATATGTGTGCTTTTTATTGACCTGCTCCCTTATTAATAAGTGAATAAAGATTTAGTTTAAGAATATCTCTGACTTGTGATAAATGTGTCTCTCCTTATTTGATATGAAAGAAAATAACCACATTTGGCAATGGGAATGTGAATCTTCGCTTGGTGACCGCTCCTGACGAAAATAAATCATGCCCGAGCGATCCCTCAAACTTGGGATCTCAGAAGACCACACTTTGGGAATGGAGCAGATAGACCCACCTTTGATTTGAGAGGCAGTGAGCCGAGTGGATACCACATCTCAAACCTAGTTAAAAAAAAGAGGTGAGCGATCCACGCAAAGTGTTTTTAGAAAAGCCTCGTAGGCTCTGAGTGTGTATTCCTGTATTTTCCCAGTATGGGAGGAGTTGCTAGATTTATTGAATAAACCTTTTTCCATAAAGTTAGTGAACCAAGGTGGCTGACTAGCTGTTGATGTTGAAGAAGCATCCCGTCCACTAGATTATACGTCACAGTGGCAGGATCACCTGAAAGACGCACATCGCCATCTGCTGACTGGAGTTGGTATCGCAGTTGAGAAAATACTTTCAGACAAAAAGCTAAAAAGCGACTGCCTCTAAAAACCAACGACTCCCTTTGAAAACGGGCGATGTGGCATCAGAAACATTTATTATAGTGTAAAAATGTACTACAAAGTGCAGCTAAATAGAATAACTTTGGTCATACCCACTCAGCACGTGACGTCCAAGGATGTTGAATTATGGGCGATATCAGGTCTGTCTGTTGTGGTCGCTACTTCACCCCAAAATAGTCAACCCAAATTGGGCTGTGTATAAACTATGTAAATGTCTCTCGGACAAGGTGAGTTTTATAAATATACACAAATATACACAATATATACTTCAAGTCAAAGAACCTTTTCATTTCATTCATTTTTTTTTTTCAGTTCATTTTTTAAACTCCCTGTCCACCCTCCCTGCATTACAAAAACATATTTTAATAACAATATTGATTTAAATAATTCATTGTTTATTTAGTGGCACCACAAATGTGAATTAATAATTATCAAACAATTTACTAAACAAAACAGAATACAATATTGCAACATCTCTGCAGACTTGTCAGACCATAACAAATAATACATTTACTTTGTATAGTGCTTTTCATGACATTTAAATATATATAAATAATGATGTACAATAAAAACAACATACATTAAAAATGAATCATACGTAAACTAACAATATTGTAGACTTGATGCTAAATACAGATTTTTCAGGTTTAGTGTGTATATCATATCCACTTAGTTATGTTAGGAAGTTTTCCATCTTTATGACCGGCCCTGGTAACTTCACCCCAACTTCTCTTCTCCCCAGAACACAGTAACTTAACAACATAAGTGTTTTTCTGACATTTTGGGGATATGTAAGGGAAAATAAAAAATACAGCCCTAGCAGAGCCTCAAGTCCCATGGGGACGTCCTCGAGGGCGTGGATGTTCTCCCCATCAAAGGCCAGCGGGATTTCACTCTCATGGTGAAATGGATTTCTGCCGATGTGCAGTAAAGGAGTGAAGAGCGGTGAAATCTGTGTCAACAAAAGTAAGAAAAGATGAATACACATACAATTAACAAAGAACATAACAAATGTTCAGCTGTAGTTTTATATCAGCATGCACACCTATGTTTATGAAGAAACAGATGATTGGTGCATAAACATACCTTGTCACGGACATAAAGGCCACTCGGGTCCTCATTGAAGAGGTAGGGCAAGAGCAGAATCGCTGCTGTGGTCTCCAGTCCTAGTAAAGTAAAGCAATGATCTTACTACACTTGCTAATTTTATTACAAAATACATTAGAGAAAGGGAAGGAATAAGAGCAAATCCCTCTTCTGTATTGTCCTTCAGGGACTGTCAAAATAGCAGGATGATGTCCTCACCCCTGCCTCGCCTCTCTACCTCTGATAGTTCTTGAATTATCTTTTTGTCTATATCCATTCCATGGACTTGATTCATTTCTGACAAGATCTGAAAAGATCATTTGCACACATTTGTATGCTAATAGATGTCAGTTTGTATTGACTGCTATGTAGGTTAAATGTACACTTCAAATGCAGCTGTCCTACAACATATCTGTACCTTCTTCTTGATCCCAATTGCATTGTGTCCATGTTCTGTCCTATAAGAGTTTCAAAGGAAGAGAAAATGTGTCAAAGAATAGTCTTACAAGCATTTAAATATATATATATATTAAATAAATATTGAAAGATAAATGGCATCGACATACAATTGAATGCAAAATAGAATAACATATTGGAGAAAGCACAAGCCAATACAGTACTGCCATACAGTAACAGTACTGCCATACAGGCCTAATATCACTTTTCAAGATATCTTTGTACACAAATTGTTAAATATTTTATCAGGCTGACTTGAAAGATTATACGCAACATTTTGCTGCGTGGCAATACTGTGTTTGGATTCTGAAGGGCATTTATACAAAAGAGGTAGTCTAGACACTGTATTAATACCATTATGCATTTGAATCCCATCTACAGCTACCATCTAAGATATTACTTTCCCTCCACAAGGGGGCGGACATGTAACATTTCCAAAATGGGATAGTATTGTCCATGTAACATTTCCAAAATGGGATAGTATTGTCCATGTAACGTATTCCAAAATGGGATAGTATTGTACATGTAACGTTTCCAAAATGGGATCGTATTGTACATGTAATGTTTCCAAAATGGGAAAGTATTGTCCATGTAACGTTATGCCCCCTTGTGAGTTAATAGTATTGCATGCTGTAGCAGGCTATATAAAGAGGAAGACCTCCATTGACGATTCAGTTCGTTGTAACATCTCGTCTGGACAGGTCACCGTCCTTAGTTAGTTAACGTTAGCTAGTTCATTATCACAAAAGTGAGAACTGCTCTAGATTGGAAACTTACGTTAATGTGTGTAAAGCCATGTTGGCTTTATGGAAACGATATACAATATATGTGAAAGAATATAGTTGAGGGAAATAATCCAAACCTAGTTGTGCCTAGTTAGAACATAACGTTAGCTAGCTAGATAACGGTACTGTACTGTAGCTCATACAACGCCGACGGTCAAACCCGGCTTTCTAATATTTACGGCAATTAACTATAGTAACGTTATGGAAGATATTCACAGAAAACCATCATTGTCTTCGTTATTCATCATTAGTATGTTATATTATTATATATAAATGTTTTCGAGACATATTCAGAGCCAAACATCAACCCAACTTAACCTTTTAACTGTTGTCGCATCCAAACTTGTCACCATCGTTTTCAGTTGTAATTGCGAAGTTCCCGGAAGAAGTCCAGCAACAACGGAGGTTCCTCGATGAACCCACCTTCTAACAAGTTCTTTGAAGAACCTTTTGGGGCTGTTTTTCATTGACCAAGAACCCCACGGTTCTTAGGGGATCTGAGAACAACTCCAGTTGAACCCTTCATTTTTAGAGTTGTAGTCGGCTCTATTTACTCTTAGATTCAAAACATGCTGATTAGCATCAACGATCAAGTCAGCTGCTGCTGTTCCAATACAGTATGAGGTGAGACGGTGAACTGACGTTGAACCGGGCAGTCAGCTGCTGCTGCTCCAATACAGTATGAGGTGAGACGGTGAACTGATGTTGAACCGGGCAGTCAGCTGCTGCTGCTCCAATACAGTATGAGGTGAGACGGTGAACTGACGTTGAATCGGGCAGTCAGCTGCTGCTGCTCCAATACAGTATGAGGTGAGACGGTGAACTGACGTTGAACTGGGCAGTCAGCTGCTGCTGCTCCAATACAGTATGAGGTGAGACGGTGAACTGACGTTGAATCGGGCAGTCAGCTGCTGCTGCTCCAATACAGTATGAGGTGAGACGGTGAACTGACGTTGAATCGGGCAGTCAGCTGCTGCTGCTCCAATACAGTATGAGGTGAGACGGTGAACTGACGTTGAACTGGGCAGTCAGCTGCTGCTGCTCCAATACAGTATGAGGTGAGACGGTGAACTGACGTTGAATCGGGCAGTCAGCTGCTGCTGCTCCAATACAGTATGAGGTGAGACGGTGAACTGACGTTGAACTGGGCAGTCAGCTGCTGCTGCTCCAATACAGTATGAGGTGAGACGGTGAACTGATGTTGAACCGGGCAGTCAGCTGCTGCTGCTCCAATACAGTATGAGGTGAGACGGTGAACTGATGTTGAACCGGGCAGTCAGCTGCTGCTGCTCCAATTCAGTATGAGGTGAGACGGTGAACTGACGTTGAACTGGGCAGTCAGTCATTCATTCTGTACTATGAGTCTATCAAATAAAATAAAAATGTATCTTAGAGTGAAATGCTTATTTCCAAGCTAGACTAGACAGAGTCAATGTGGAGACTATATACAGGGGGTACCGGTGCAGAGTCAATGTGGAGGCTATATACAGGGGGTACCGGTACAGAGTCAATGTGGAGACTATATACAGGGGGTACCGGTACAGAGTCAATGTGGAGACTATATACAGGGGGTACCGGTACAGAGTCAATGTGGAGACTATATACAGGGGGTACCGGTACAGAGTCAATGTGGAGACTATATACAGGGGGTACTGGTACAGAGTCAATGTGGAGACTATATACAGGGGGTACCGGTACAGAGTTAATGTGGAGACTATATACAGGGGGTACCGGTACAGCGTCAATGTGGAGACTATATACAGGGGGTACCGGTACAGAGTCAATGTGCGGGGGCACCAGTTAGTCGAGGTAATTGAGGTAATATGTAAATGTAGGTAGAGTTATTAAAGTGACTATGCATAGATAATAACAGACAGTTACAGACAGTTACTCTTGCTCCGGTTTGGAGCGAGCGGTCGCATTTGCATTCGCTCTGCAGGTAGTATAAATTTTCATTTCATTTTCATTACATTTCATTATAGTACAACGGTTTAATTTGTCTAACCTTAGCAATTTCTTCTTAGCTAGCTACTTAGCCGTCTGTGTATAAAAGATAATTGCGTAATTATCGTATTCCGTCGTCTATCGTAGTCCACACTGCTATCTGCCCAGTAGCTAGCAAACGTCCACCGTCTACCGAATAGTAGTATAAACTTTTCATTATAGTACAACGGTCTGATTTTCATTTTCACTACAGTACAACGGTTTGATTTGTTTGATCTTAGCTAGCTACATAGCCGTCTTTGCATCAAACATAATTGTGTAGTTATTGAGGTTCGCCAGCCAGCTATTTTCGCCCTAACATAACGCAACGTAGCCAAACACTGCTAGCTAGCCAGCTTGCCACCGAATAGCAGCATTGTAGAAACGAGTGCATTACAACGGAACGACTTGATCAGTGTAGTGTTGGCTGACTACACAGTTGTCTTTGCTATCTTTGATTTGTATTTGTTCGATCTTAGCTAGCTACTTAGCTGGCTACATAGCCGTCTTTGTATCGGTGATAATTGTGTAGTTATCAAGGTTCGCTGAGGTTCGCTAGCCAGGTATTCTCGCCCTAACGTAACGTAGTCAACCCTGCTAGCTAGCCAGCTAGCCACCGATTAGCAGCACTGTAGAAACGATTACATTACAACGGAACGACTTGACTTGTGTAGTGTTAGCTAGCTACATAGTTTTCTTTGCTATCTTTCTATCTAAGATAATTGTGTAGCTTTGAGTAATTATCGGTTAGCTAGCCAGCTATTTTTCGCCTCCCGCGCTGCCGTCCTCCTACCTAGCCAACACTGCTAGCTAGCCAACTTCTACCGAATAGCAGCACTGTAGAAACTTACATTACAATAGGAACGACTTGATTAGCGTAGTGTTAGCTAGTTGTCTTTCCTGTCCTTGTATCCATGATAATTGTGTAGTTTAGAGAAATTTAGTGAAATTGTCGAGGTTACCTAGCCAGCTTCACTTTCAACAACGTAGCCACTGCTAGCCAGGCTACTTCACCAGCCAGCAGTACTATATCATTTTAGTCAATAAGATCTTGTATTTTATTCTTATTTTTTGCAACGTAAGCTTAACTTTCTGAACATTCGAGACGTGTAGCCCACTTGTCATTCTAATCTCCTTTGCATTAGCGTAGCCTCTTCTGTAGCCTGTCAACCATGTGTCTGTCTATCCCTGTTCTCTCCTCTCTGCACAGACCATACAAACGCTTCGCACCGCGTGGCCGCGCCCACCCTAACCTGGTGGTCCCAGCCCGCACGACCCACGTGGAGTTCCAGGTCTCCGGTAGCCTCTGGAACTGCCGATCTGCGGCCAACAAGGCAGAGCTCATCTCAGCCTATGCGTCCCTCCAGTCCCTCGACTTCCTGGCACTGACGGAAACATGGCTCACCACAGATAACACTGCTACTCCTACTGCTCTCTCTTCGTCTGCCCACGTGTTCTCGCACACCCCGAGACCTTCTGGTCAGCGGGGTGGTGGCACCGGGATCCTCATCTCTCCCAAGTGGTCATTCTCTCTTTCTCCCCTTACCCATCTGTCTATCGCCTCCTTTGAATTCCATGCTGTCACAGTTACCAGCCCTTTCAAGCTTAACATCCTTATCATTTATCGCCCTCCAGGTTCCCTTGGAGAGTTCATCAATGAGCTTGATGCCTTGATAAGCTCCTTTCCTGAGGACGGCTCACCTCTCACAGTTCTGGGTGACTTTAACCTCCCCATGTCTACCTTTGACTCATTCCTCTCTGCCTCCTTCTTTCCACTCCTCTCCTCTTTTGACCTCACCCTCTCACCTTCCCCCCCTACTCACAAGGCAGGCAATACGCTTGACCTCATCTTTACTAGATGCTGTTCTTCCACTAACCTCATTGCAACTCCCCTCCAAGTCTCCGACCACTACCTTGTATCCTTCTCCCTCTCGCTCTCATCCAACACTTCCCACACTGCCCCTACTCGGATGGTATCGCGCCGTCCCAACCTCCGCTCTCTCTCCCCCGCTACTCTCTCCTCTTCCATCCTATCATCTCTTCCCTCTGCCCAAACCTTCTCCAACCTATCTCCTGATTCTGCCTCCTCAACCCTCCTCTCCTCCCTTTCTGCATCCTTTGACTCTCTATGTCCCCTATCCTCCAGGCCGGCTCGGTCCTCCCCTCCCGCTCCGTGGCTCGACGACTCATTGCGAGCTCACAGAACAGGGCTCCGGGCAGCCGAGCGGAAATGGAGGAAAACTCGCCTCCCTGCGGACCTGGCATCCTTTCACTCCCTCCTCTCTACATTTTCCTCTTCTGTCTCTGCTGCTAAAGCCACTTTCTACCACTCTAAATTCCAAGCATCTGCCTCTAACCCTAGGAAGCTCTTTGCCACCTTCTCCTCCCTCCTGAATCCTCCTCCCCCTCCCCCCCCCCTCCTCCCTCTCTGCAGACGACTTCGTCAACCATTTTGAAAAGAAGGTCGACGACATCCGATCCTCGTTCGCTAAGTCAAACGACACCGCTGGTTCTGCTCACACTGCCCAACCCTGTGCTTTGACCTCTTTCTCCCCTCTCTCTCCAGATGAAATCTCGCGTCTTGTGACGGCCGGCCGCCCAACAACCTGCCCGCTTGACCCTATCCCCTCCTCTCTTCTCCAGACCATTTCCGGAGACCTTCTACCTTACCTCACCTCGCTCATCAACTCATCCTTGACCGCTGGCTACGTCCCTTCCGTCTTCAAGAGAGCGAGAGTTGCACCCCTTCTGAAAAAACCTACACTCGATCCCTCCGATGTCAACAACTACAGACCAGTATCCCTTCTTTCTTTTCTCTCCAAAACTCTTGAACGTGCCGTCCTTGGCCAGCTCTCCTGCTATCTCTCTCAGAATGACCTTCTTGATCCAAATCAGTCAGGTTTCAAGACTAGTCACTCAACTGAGACTGCTCTTCTCTGTATCACGGAGGCGCTCCGCACTGCTAAAGCTAACTCTCTCTCCTCTGCTCTCATCCTTCTAGACCTATCGGCTGCCTTCGATACTGTGAACCATCAGATCCTCCTCTCCACCCTCTCCGAGTTGGGCATCTCCGGCACGGCCCACGCTTGGATTGCGTCCTACCTGACAGGTCGCTCCTACCAGGTGGCGTGGCGAGAATCTGTCTCCTCACCACGCGCTCTCACCACTGGTGTCCCCCAGGGCTCTGTTCTAGGCCCTCTCCTATTCTCGCTATACACCAAGTCACTTGGCTCTGTCATAACCTCACATGGTCTCTCCTATCATTGCTATGCAGACGACACACAATTAATCTTCTCCTTTCCCCCTTCTGATGACCAGGTGGCGAATCGCATCTCTGCATGTCTGGCAGACATATCAGTGTGGATGACGGATCACCACCTCAAGCTGAACCTCGGCAAGACGGAGCTGCTCTTCCTCCCGGGGAAGGACTGTCCGTTCCATGATCTCGCCATCACGGTCGACAACTCCATTGTGTCCTCCTCCCAGAGCGCTAAGAACCTTGGCGTGATCCTGGACAACACCCTGTCGTTCTCCACCAACATCAAGGCGGTGGCCCGTTCCTGTAGGTTCATGCTCTACAACATCCGCAGAGTACGACCCTGCCTCACACAGGAAGCGGCGCAGGTCCTAATCCAGGCACTTGTCATCTCCCGTCTGGATTACTGCAACTCGCTGCTGGCTGGGCTCCCTGCCTGTGCCATTAAACCCCTACAACTCATCCAGAACGCCGCAGCCCGTCTGGTGTTCAACCTTCCCAAGTTCTCTCACGTCACCCCGCTCCTCCGCTCTCTCCACTGGCTTCCAGTTGAAGCTCGCATCCGCTACAAGACCATGGTGCTTGCCTACGGAGCTGTGAGGGGAACGGCACCTCAGTACCTTCAGGCTCTGATCAGGCCCTACACCCAAACAAGGGCACTGCGTTCATCCACCTCTGGCCTGCTCGCCTCCCTACCACTGAGGAAGTACAGTTCCCGCTCAGCCCAGTCAAAACTGTTCGCTGCTCTGGCCCCCCAATGGTGGAACAAACTCCCTCACGACGCCAGGACAGCGGAGTCAATCACCACCTTCCGGAGACACCTGAAACCCCACCTCTTCAAGGAATACCTAGGATAAAGCAATCCTTCTGCCCCCCCCCCCCCCCCCCCCTCCCTTAAAAGATCTGATGCACTATTGTAAAGTGGCTGTTCCACTGGATGTCATAAGGTGAATGCACCAATTTGTAAGTCGCTCTGGATAAGAGCGTCTGCTAAATGACTTAAATGTAAAAAAATGGAGGGGGGGGGGCTTCCTCTGACACCGCCTGGGATAGAGGTCCTGGATGGCAGAAAGCTTGGCCCCAGTGATGTACTGGGCTGTTCGCACTACCCTCTGTAGTGCCTTGCGGTCGGAGGCAGAGCAGTTACCATACCAGGCAGGGATGCAACCAGTCAGGATGCTCTCGATGGTGCAGCTGTATTACCTTTTGAGGATCTGAGGACCAATGCCAAATCTTTTCAGTCTCCTGAGGGGGAATAGGTTTTGTCGTGCCCTCTTCACGACTGTCTTGGTGTGCTTGGACCATGATAGTTTGGGGCCCCTGTGTTGAGGATCAGCGTTGCGGATGTGTTGTTACCTACCCTTAAAAACCACGAGAAAAATTCAATTTCACATAAATAAGGATATTTAATATTTTCATGTTCAGAAGTCAGAACTCATCACCTGCTATGTAAAAGAGACAGAAGAAGGCACAATGGTCAATGCTATCCGGGATCCTTGGGACATCCCTACCCTAAACCCTAACCTTAACCATTTTAACTGTCAACTTCAACAGGCTAGGGACGTCCCACGGATGTATCTCTACCTGGAAATACATGATCTAAGTGATTGATAGTTGGTATTCAGCAGTCATAAAGCCTTATTTACTTTTATGAACTACTAAAATAGTGATTTTGTCTGACAGCATAGACAGCAGCTCTACACTTTATTGACTGACTGATCCATTCATCCTTCCATCCCTCCTCAGCCTTCCTCTCCTCTGAAGACCCAGTGAGGGTGGAGCTCAGTCAGAGAGCTGTTGAGGGACTGGTTAGAAAGAACACTTCTACAGCCAGAGAGGTGAGAGGTCACACATGGTTTAGATGGTAAATATTTATGTCCCCTTAGTGGTTCATCACATAAGCAAAAGGGAATATGTTCCATCATCTATGTTTATTTACAGTAGTGCAAATTGTCCACTGATATTGGTGTAATTTCTCACCCCATTTGGCTGTATGAAAGTTAATTTCCCCTTAGGCACACACATTTGTTCTTTGCTATTATGAAGGTCATTTGTGTAGAATGTACTTTTCCCCACTCATTCACCCCACCTCTTTACATTGCTGATGCATATTCAATGGCCTGACTGCGTCCAGACTGTCAAAGGCCCATCCTGGTAGATCTGAACCTAATGGAGCTTGGAGTGATCGGATGACAGAAGTCACATTTAGGTGCCAGGTGTAACTGAGGCCATAGATGCTCCATATCCATTACTTGTAATGTGTTATATAATATGACTAAATGTGTTTATTTCTGTGTTGCAGGGGGAGTCAAGAAATGGAACGGCAAGGCCACAGAACATGACATAAGCAGAGCTGTGGGAGACCACCTCAAGCCCCTGGTAGAGCCGGGGGTGGTGTTTACCACTCCACCAGCAGAGCTGTGGGAGACCACCTCAAGCCCCTGGTAGAGCCGGGGTGGTGTTTAACACTCCACCAGGCCTTCAGCAGGCTGGAAAAGTGGGATTGATACTGATTTTCATACTAAGATAGACCAAGAGTCTGTTGATATTTTCAAATCAAGCGTTATTTATACAGCACATGTCAGACATGGATGCAACACAATGGCTTCACAGGAAAAAAACTAAGAAAATAAACAGAAATATTTAGTATACAACAAACATAAGAGGATAAAAAACAGAAGAATAACAACTGAAAGACTAATGAACATTGCAAGGAAATGCCATTGATTAAAATATAAACAATATGATGCTATATCCAACCCAACCCAAAATATAAGCTTGTTTTTTAGGAGGGGTTCTGAAAGACACTATGGGGGTGTCGACTGAAAGTTGACTAGTAACAACAACTGGGACCTAAAAGACACCCACCATGAGACCCACTAAATCTGCCCAAGAAGAGGCAAACAAAAGAAAAACTCACACCAAACTTACAGACAGGAAGCAAACCAAAAAGGTGGAGCAACTAAAGGTGTTGACTCTCCACATCTATCAAAACAACTGGAGCACTGGGCCAGACACTCTTAAATAGAACCTGGACCAGCTCAGGTGAAACACCTTCCCACTAACGAGATGGACAAGCCAGCACAGGTGTAACACATACTGACTAACGAGGTGACACCAATCAGTGCGTCCTACATGTTAACGAGTTATACATGCTGACGAGCTATTCGTCCTGATGAGCTATACGTGGTACCGAGCTATACGTGCTGACGAGCTATACGTGCTATGAGCTATACGTGTTGACGAGCTATACGTCCTGACGAGCTATACGTGCTAACGAACTATACGTGCTAACGAGCATACGTGCTAACGAGCTATACGTGCTAACGAGCTATACGTGCTAACGAGCTATACGTGCTAACGAGCTATACGTGCTAACGAGCTATACGTGCTAACGAGCTATACGTGCTAACGAGCTATACGTGCTAAAGTCCAACCTCAAAACATAAATGGAAAAACCAAAGCCCGTAACACCTTCCCCCTTTAGACAACAAATATATCCTATATTTTTGTTGGACAAGTATGCTCACCTCCAACAGAAAACAACTTCCATTTCACATAATCAACTACAATATAAACATAGTGTCTACTGGCTGTCAACAATTAAAAACAAGAAAAAACACATTTCTAAATAATAATATACAATAGTATTATAGTACTGGCTACTAGAACCCTCCTCTTCCTAAAACTCACTCGCTTCTAGAACTCTGGTCCCCTTGGAATGAGCCCAAAAAACTAAATCTCCAATACGGAAAAACGTGCAGTCAAAATAAATTGTGATCCATGGCAACGCACTGGCTAAACGCAAAACTTGTTGACTGCCCACCCTTGAGACAATCAGCAACCAACTCCTGCAATATCCGTAGTAACATTCCACCCTACTTCGCTCTCTCTTTCAGGGTTTACTCGATAGGCATGTTGTTGGGTCGGGCCCAGTCCCCAATGTCATGCATTTGGGTTAGCTCATCTGAGAATGAACCCTGATATTCTAAAAGCAGGGCAACATTGTCAATATAATTATACACAAAAACAGTCAGCTGGTTGCATAAATAATTATGATTACTTTTGAGTCATGCTTCTTCAGTAGTGGAATAAAGACAATTAGCATTTGAATGTTGTCAAGAAATACTGGAGTGATGTCAGATTGTCAATAAAATTGATTATAGACCAATTTATTATACTGCTTTCATGTGTGTATATACACAAACATCTGCAACAATTATCATATTACATGTATTTTTTTTAAACAAGCAGCTTTTTCAACTCGTAGAAAACAGCTAGCTACATTTTGAAGTGCTGCATTTTGATTAAAGTGGGTCACCAAAGCAGTAAGTGTAACACAGCTCTTTTTTTGTTAGACACTTCTTGTTAAATAATACTCTTTCAATTCAGAGCCTGGATTTCCCCTGAGGCTAATATACATATCATGCTGCAATCAATTGAACAGGGCAAACGATAAGGTAGAACATCATTAAAACATCATTAAAAAACTCCTACTACAATGTTACAACATTCTACATTGTGATATCATTAAAATACTCCTACTACAATGTTAAAACATTCTACATTGTGATATCATTAAAATACTCCTACTACAATGTTAAAACATTCTACATTGTGACATTATTTCATTGATATCATGAAACAACTTCTTCTTGTATGCATTTTCTGATGTTTGATCAGAGATCTTTTATCAGCGTATCTCTTGTCACATTGATCACAGCTATAAGATTTCTCTCCTGTGTGTGTTCTCTGGTGTACTATCAGGTTGTTTAGCTGAGTAAAACTCTTCCCACATTGATCACAGCTATAAGGTTTCTCTCCAGTGTGTGTACGCTGGTGTACTATCAGGTTGTTTAGCTGAGTAAAACTCTTCCCACATTGACCACAGCTATACGGTTTCTCTCCTGTGTGTGTTCTCTGGTGTATTTTAAGTTCTGATGAAGATGTGCAACCTTTCCCACAGTCAGAGCAGAAGTGAGATTTCTTCCCTGTGGATCTCTGCTGGTGTTCTGATCTGGAGAGACTCTTCTCTGCCTCGTCAGCATCATAAGGTTGCTGAGGCTCCCCAGAGGATCCACGATAGTCCCGTATCTCTCCTGTGTGAACAACAAAGTCAGATGATTAAAGGCCCACAACAGTGGAAATCCACTGTAAAAGGTGATGCCAACAGCGTAGCCATGATGTTGTACAACAATTGACGTCTGTAATGAATGTTAAAATTATTTGACAATTGTCTTAAAATGAGCAAGAATAGTCATATTTTAGTAGTAACATCGATGATTGTAGGCTAGAAATAAGTTATTCATGTTGTTGAAACTAAGCACTGTGCCAGACGACTTTTGGTCTCCAATATAAGCCCCTTTCTGAGTTTAATAAAATTGCGGCACGAGGGCGATGCACATGCAATTTGGTTGTATAAACTCCTCCCTGCTAATGAGGAAACCAACAGTTATGGATGTAGTATATCTGTCTGGAGCAAAACTGGTGAGCAAAGATTTTAGTTTTTCACAGTGTATTCTGAATGTGAATGGGGGAAAACTCAGGGGAGTGCATTTCACACTACTTTGGATTATAATTGTAAGGCTCGTTTGAATGTCCTGTGTAATATAATGTTTGCTACAGTATTTAGAAATATGTTTAATTATTGAAGAATCGCGTTAATGACAGTATCTATTTGGGTGTTGTCAATAAAGTTATGATTTTTTAAATGTATTTTTAATTACATTTTTTCCCCACCTTTATTTAACCAGGTGGCCAGTTGAGAACAAGTTCTCATTCACAACTGCGACCTGGCCAAGAAAAATCAAAGCAGTGCGACAAAAAAACAACACAGAGTTACACATGGGATAAACAAAAGTACAGTCAATAACACAATAGAAAAATCTATATACAGTGTGATGGAGTAAGGAGGTAAGGCAATAAACAGGCCATGCTATGGGTGGGTGTTGCTATGGTGACCAGTGAGCTGAGTTAAGGCGGAGCTTTACCTAGCAAAGACTTATAGATGACCTGGAGCCAGTGGGTTTAGCGATGAATATGTAGCGAGGACCAGCCAACGAGAGCATACAGGTCGTAGTGGTGGGTGGTATATGGGGCTTTGGTGACAAAACGGATGACACTGTGATGGACTGCATCCAGTTCGCTGAGTAGAGTGTTGGAGGCTATTTTGTAAATGACATCGCTAAAGTCAAGGATCGGCAGGATAGTCAGTTTTACGAGGGTATGTTTGGCAGCGTGAGTGTAGGAGGTTTTGTTGTGAAATAGGAAGCATATTCTAGATTTAATTTGGGATTGGAGATGTTTAATGTGAGTCTGGAAGGAGAGTTTACAGTCTAACCAGACACCTAGGTATTTGTAGTTGTCCACATATTCTAAGTCAGAACCGTCCAGAGTAGTGATGCTAGTCGGGCGGATGAGGGCAGCGATCGGTTGAAGAGCATGCATTTAGTTTTACTAGCGTTTAAGAGCAGATGGAGGCCACGGAAGGAGAGTTGTATGACATTGAAGCTCATTTGGAGGTTTGTTAACACAGTGTCCACAGAAGGGCCAGATGTATACAGAATGGTGTTGCCTGCGTCGAGGTGGATCAGAGAATCACCCGCAGCAAGAGCGACATCATTGATATATACAGAGAAAAGAGTCGGCCAGAGAATTGAACCCTGTGGTACCCCATAGAGACTACCAGAGGTCCGGACAACAGGCCCTCCGATTTGACACACTGAACTCTATCTGAGAAGTAGTTGGTGAACCAGGCGAGGCAGTCATTTGAGAAACCAAGGCTGTTGAGTCTGCCGATAAGAATGTGGTGATTGACAGAGTCGAAAGCCTTGCCTTAACCTTTATCACTAGACACCTCATAGTGAGCTACAGGTAGGAATCAGCAATGAATCCCAATAATGAGACACCTCTGGGGAGGGGTGTCAGCAACATAAAAAAAAAAATTTTGATACACTGCCGATTTTGCAGGTTTTCCTACTTACAAAGCATGTAGAGATCTGTAATTTTACACTTCAACTGTGAGAGACGGAATCTAAAACAAAAATCCAGAAAATCACATTGTATGATTAAGTAATTAATTTGCATTTTATTGCATGACATAAGAATTTGATCACCTACCAACCAGTAAGAATTCCGGCTCTCACAGACCTGTTAGCTTTTCTTTAACCTGTTTGGCGTGCAAGTCCGACGTCGGTACACTTATGACAACAGCAGAGTGCAGGGCGTGAAATTCAAAAGATATTTTTTTTAAATATTTAACTTTCACACATTAACAAGTCCAAGACACCAGATGAAAAGGTACACATCTTGTGAATCAAGCCAACATGTCCGATTTTTTTAATGTTTTACAGGGAAGACACAATATGTAAATCTATTAGCTAACCACGTTAGCAAAAGACACCACTATTTTTACTCCATCAGTTTTTTACTCCATCAGTACAAATTCGACCAAATAAAGATATAAATAGCCACTAACCAAGAAACAACTTCATCAGATGACAGTCTGATAACATATTTATTGTATAGCATATGTTTTGTTAGAAAAATGTGCATATTTCAGGTATAAATCATAGTTTACATTGCAGCTACAGTCAGAAATTGCACCGAAAGCAGACAGAAAAATTACAGACCCCAACGCCAAATAACTAAATAATCATCATAAAACATTTCTGAAAAATACATAGTGTACAGCAATTGAAAGACAGGCATGGACTGGAGTGTGAACTGAGGTCCACACTCCAGTCCAGTTGATGGTGGTAATGCACCTTAAAGTTGGTTTCCAACCACCATATAAAGTCCAAAGAAGAAAAAGAAGCCTAAAGGAAGGTGAAATTACAAGAAACGAATTTGGTTTATCGTTTGGGGTATTGCAACTGGTTACTTATTTTGATGTGATATGAAAGTATTGTGTGAAATTATTCTGAATTGATATGAAAGTACAGCGATTTATGTTTCTAGGAATGTATCGCAATTGAGAATGGATTCACATTTAGATGGAATATTTGACTATTTTACCTGCCAGAGCCAGTCTACCTCTGAAAATAACATACAGTCCTTGGACCTTGAGGAGTAACGGGGGCAGCAATCAGCAGTAGAAACAATAACAGGTCTATTGCACAATAACAATAACAAAGCGTACTCCCTGCCCGTTTCGGTAAAAAGCTGAGGGATGGGAATGAAGAAATGTAACCATCCATGATATCAACATTATAGTTTTAACCATGTTTTGAGGATATACAGTGTTTGTTTATATTTACTGACAAACATTGGAATAAAAAAAGCTCATATTTTGGGTTCTGATGGGGTACGACAGTTGAACTAAGCTCATGAGGCATTTATAAGTGAATTCTTAAAGACACAATGGGTACATATCATTAATGTATAAGTCCCAAAATGGATGTAACAACTGCTGGTTGCCCCTTTAAGACTACATATTGGGCTAATCTAATAGGAGATATTGAGGACTACAGTATTTCAGGCATTGTCATTAGATGCGTTTGATCAATTGTTAATGTTTTGTTGATGGTCCACTCTTGATGTTCTACACGTTACAGTGTAGCTTCAGCCATTCCTACAGAACAACATTAAAGTGTAGAACACCTTTACTGCATATTGGTTCAACGACTGCAGAGACGGTACTTACTGGGGTTAAACAGATCTCCAACCTCCTCTTCTTCCTCCAATGTGACAGTAATCTCCCCCTCCTCCTCTTTCACACCAATAACTGCGTCCTCCTCTTTCACATCCATCTCCTCTTCTTTTACTGTAACATCCTCCTCTTCTTTTACTGTAACATCCTCCTCCTCTTTCACTGAAACGTCTTTCTCCTCTTCTTTCACTGTAACGTCTTCCTCTTTCACTGTAACAGCCTCACCCTCTACTTCTTGTTTCACTGTGACATCCTCTTCTTCCTCCTCCTCTTTCACGGCAATGTTCAGCCCCAGACCCTCTTTCTCCGTCCAGCAGACCTCTTCTTTAACAAGAGGGGAGAAGCTTACTGACCTCATGGTCGGGGATGTTAGCTAGCTAGCTATCATTAGCGACTAGGCTAGTGCTAACTTAACCAGCCAGCTACTATAGCTGACTAATACAAAAAAACGTAATATTCAATTAAATAGGTTAACAAGTTGATACGATAGAAGTGTGGCTAAAACACAGTAGCTAATATACACCGAAAGCGTATAAATAGCTTGAATCTTTCGGCTATGTTGGCTAGCAAGCTACCGAGGTGGTTGACGAGCTGTTTCTGAAGAACCGTCCACTAGATTATACGTCACGCTGGCAGCGTCGCCTAAAAGACGCACATCGCCGTCTGCTGACTGGAGGTGAAACGCAGTTGAGGATCATATTTTATTTTCAGACAAAGATTATTTTAAATGGATTTAATTAAATAATACTATTATATTGAGACATACAAAGACAGGAATGTGTTGATTGATTAATGTGAATAAAAAATGTTTACCACAGCACATTTAAGGCAGTTTCATTAAGTTATACTACATCTAAATTAGCAGCTAGCTACTGTAGGTCTATACTGCTCCTACATGGTGTAACAATACATCATATAGATGTATATAATGAACAGACTAGGTCTATACTGCTCCAACATGGTGTAACAATACATCATATAGATGTATATAATGAACAGACTAGGTCTATACTGCTCCAACATGGTGTAACAATACATCATGTAAATGTATATAATGAACAGACTAGGTCTATACTGCTCCAACATGGTGTAACAATACATCATATAGATGTATATAATGAACAGACTAGGTCTATACTGCTCCAACATGGTGTAACAATACATCATGTAAATGTATATAATGAACAGACTAGGTCTATACTGCTCCTACATGGTTTAAAAATACATCATATAGATGTATATAATGAACTGACTAGGTCTATACTGCTCCTACATGGTGTAACAATACATCATGTAGATGTATATAATGAACAGACTAGGTCTATACTGCTCCTACATGGTTTAAAAATACATCATATAGATGTATATAATGAACAGACTAGGTCTATACTGCTCCTACATGGTTTAAAAATACATCATATAGATGTATATAATGAACAGACTAGGTCTATACTGCTCCAACATGGTGTAACAATACATCATGTAAATGTATATAATGAACAGACTAGGTCTATACTGCTCCTACATGGTGTAACAATACATCATGTAGATGTATATAATGAACAGACTAGGTCTATACTGCTCCTACATGTTTATGCATTATTATGTGTTATTTCTTTCTCCTTTATTTAACCAGGTCGGCCAGTTGAGAACAAGTTCTCATTTACAACTGCGACCTGGTCAAGATAAAGCAAAGCAGTTCGACAAAAACAACAACACAGAGTTACACATGAACAAACATTCAGTCAACAACACAATAGAAGACAGAGAATATATTTTTATGTTTAGAAATATTGTGAAACACGATCATTCCATTATTAATGCAGATATTATGGACATTTTATTTAAAACATGTAATTAAACTATAATTGTAGCTTCTTTAATTAAGACCCAAAATGTATTTGCTATAATGTGTGCTATTGCCCGGCTATTAAAAGGAACAGGCGACTATTTGAGACTCAGCCTCAGAAATGTTTGGTCACATGGAGTCAAGTGGTCACTAGATGTCTACAGTGCCAAAGAGAATTATAGTTGGGAGTGTTGGGAGTGTCCAGTGTGTTGATATAACGGTAATAATGTCACTTGGAGTCAAGTGGTCACTAGATGTCTACGGTACCAAAGAGAATTATAGTTGGGAGTGTTGGGAGTGTCCAGTGTGTTGATATAACGGTAAGGTCTGAATGCTTTCCGAATGCATTGCATATATAGGGGCAGTACTTAGTGACATCACTTCATGAAACAGGAGGTACAAATATATAACTTAGGTTCACAATATCAACATTCAATGTATCAACATATATGACCAAGCTGGAAGTGGAAACGCCAGCCCAGCCACAATCCTAGAGGTTCACTGATGATCAACCTCCTCCTTCACATCTGACTCCTGATGATCAACCTCCTCCTTCACATCTGACTCCTGATGATCAACCTCCTCCTTCATATCTGACTCCTGATGATCAACCTCCTCCTTCACATCTGACTCCTGATGATCAACCTCCTCCTTCACATCTGACTCCTGATGCTCAACCTCCTCCTTCACATCTGACTCCTGTGATCAATCCAGAGCGTCTTCTTTTTTTGGGAATCGCGATAGGACGTCATCACCACAACCGCCCACTAGTTAATTGTCATTCAGGTTATTAATGGGAAGAACATTAGCAATATGTCCTGTCTGGTAACTTGTCTCGTTCAAAGGATTCACATTGGCAGGTGAACAGGGAGAAACCCCATTTAAAAAACTCAGTTGATCTTAAACTGCGGAAAAACTTTTGGAAGTCTTTAACTGCATCAAAGTCTGTGGCCTGTGATGTTGGGACAAATGATAGTCCCTTATTATACAAGAGACAAAATCCACAAATTCTACAGCACAACGGCAGAGTCATGTCTTCAGTGTAAAACTAACAATGACTCAATAATCCTTCTGGGAATGTTATGATGTCATAAAGTTATGGGCGGAGTTAGAAAGTTGGCTGTCAGAAGTACAGTTATACAACGTAAAATTACTTTTAATCTGTCTGTCTGTATATTTCAAAACATGACATTTGAGGGTGCAGTGAGATAGCCCAGAGTTGGACGATACTTTTCTCGTCAATCATCTTAAATATTATACTTAATTAAACCTGGAAATCAACCAATCCTCTGTGGTTAATTCAATAGAAAGGTCAAATGCTTTATTATCTAAAAGTTGAAAGTGAGTTGGCAACGGACAGAAAAAAGGTGATGGAGGTGTGTTCTAGTGGGTCTGGGCAGGTGTGATGTAGTTAATGGAGATGGAGGTGTGTTCTAGTGGGTCTGGGCAGGTGTGATGTAGTTAATGGAGATGGAGGTGTGTTCTAGTGGGTCTGGACAGGTGTGATGTAGTTAATGGAGATGGAGGTGTGTTCTAGTGGGTCTGGGCAGGTGTGATGTAGTTAATGGAGATGGAGGTGTGTTCTAGTGGGTCTGGGCAGGTGTGATGTAGTTAATGGAGATGGAGGTGTGTTCTAGTGGGTCTGGACAGGTGTGATGTAGTTAATGGAGATGGAGGTGTGTTCTAGTGGGTCTGGGCAGGTGTGATGTAGTTAATGTTTGTATGATGTTGTAATTTGTATGTGTATGTTTATAAAATATCAAATTAAATATATGTTTTAAGTCCCAATGCAAAGTTACACCTTATTACATTTAACCAATCAGAATTCAAAAGAATGCCAAAGTCAGGTGTGAAGTAATATGGAGGACCAGCCTATTCCCTATGATGTAAACTACAACAGAAATAACTTCAAATGTAGAACTTCAAATTAAACCAATCATTTGAACTCATGATTTCATGAAAATCCCCCAAATCCACAATATAAAGATTACAAGATTATTATTGTCAGTCAGCTAGCGCGCTAGCAGTAAGCCAAGGTTGTAAAAGTTACAAAACTCCCACAGTCTACTTCACAGAGAACATGCTGAAAAGTAGTGATGGGGAAACAAAGCTTCCTGAAGCATTGATGCTTTACAGCCAATTGTGTCAAAAAATAGGTTCATTACTCAAGGCTTTGAGCGAAACAGAATTTAGAACAGCCACATTTTATAGATGACGTCCGTAGCAGCGTAGCCATTATGTCATATATTAAACCTTTATGTCTTCTTCTAAACCACTGGCCTTGATCGAGAGCATCAAATCCATTCTGCATTGTGGGTAAATTGACTGGCTGACTGATTTATAAATAATAATGAGTAGTTATTTATGATGTATAGTGATTTGTAGATCAGTCCGTTGGCAGTCACCTGCAGTGTCGAACACGCCCAATACCAAACCAATCAGGTGGATGTTAGACTAAATGAATCTCCAGACGCCATTGATGACGTGCTGCTGATAAAGTGATACAGGTATCAACACACTGCTTTGAATTATTGTTTAGTGATTTGGACGCATGGCTCGTAGCTCCGGTATCAAAAGTAACATATCGACAAGTTGACACAACATAAAGGAGCAAGCAGGTTGATTTCCTCTTTTGATTTGAGCCCACGGCAAGAAGGCACCAGAGCCTACCGTGCTAACGGGTTCCCACTAGATAACACAACCACACAGTTAATGAAAAGCATGAGGTGAAGCTTGAGCTAGATATCAACCTATCGAGCTAGTGACCTTCATGGTCTCTCAAGTCAGTGAGTCAACACAGGAAGGAGCAATGGATGGATAGTTCATTTATTTCCAAAGCTGCAATGATGGGACACACACAGTAAGGATGAATGATCAGTAGTGACGGGATATAAATAGCACTCCCACAGCAATTCTACATTAATCTGCCCTATAATATACTAACAAAAAAACTATTGAAATGTCAATCAGTCATTGTGATCGTATAGTGGATTTAACAATTCCTAATAATTCCTAATTTACTATAATAAATGAATCAATTGTTTACATGTGTCTCATATTCACTCCATCAGAATAAACTGTCATCCATTTTACTAACAAAATATATCAAATATACCTGGAAAATGACTAAATGTCCCCCTCTGGTGGTGAAGAAGTATAACACACCTAAACTAACAAAACCGGGCTAATAAACTGGCTGGTGTTCATGCGTTTATAAAACATGTACTTTATACATTTGTCATAAATGACCTGCATTGATGAGACACGCAGTGTGGATGAATGATCAGTAGTCGACAGGGTAAAAATAGCACTCATAAAGAAGATGCATTTTCCAGTTAGATACCAACTTGAAAGAGGGAACTTTAGCATAAAACCCACATAGGAAAACTGAGATTTTGCAAATAACATTTAAAGAGAGGCTTATTTGACACCAAACCAACAACAGTAGTTACTAAAACATAAATTGCTAATGTATGATATAAAAGGTGGATTTAATAATGTAATGTCAACTTTATATATTTCTATCCCGGGACTATTCAATTTTGAACTCACCCACAGCAATTCTCCATAAATCTGCTGTGGATTACCCAGAATCCCGAAATAAATTAATACATATGTGATAATTCAAAAACATAACTGGTTGTGCTTATAGGGAACCAGATCGTGAACACAACTAAGTTACTAAGTCTTTAACCACACTGTATTGTTACACTGGTGAGTAAAAACTCATGCTTCCTACACGAACTTTTTGTCTGAACGTTATAATATATATTTTACGTCACACTAGCGTCATTGTCTTAAAGTCGCACATCTCCATCGCAGTCAGAGGTTCAGACTGAGCGTTACCCACTCCAGTCAGCTGATGGCGGTGTGCGATTTTAAGGCAATGCTGTTAGTGTGACGTATAATCTAGTGGACGTAACGCAATGCTGTTAGTGTGACGTATAATCTAGTGGACGGAACGCTTCTTTCAACAGCAGCAACAGTAATTCAGCCACATCGGTAGCTTGCTAGACAAGAT